>NC_142063.1:93254131-93554131 GCF_059756535.1 Pantherophis guttatus | reverse complement strand
TCGCTCAATCCATTTAAAACACAGATTTCTTGTTTTCGCTGTCTCTTCCGCTGCTGGCTCCTCTTGGCGCCTGATGTTTCCTATCCTTCTCTCCTCCCCCTCCATATTTCAAAGCTTTGCAGCAAATAATCAATGCCAACCAGCACCAACAGTCCCTTTCTGCAATTCTAAAACCCCATTAAATTATATTGTTGGGGGAAAACAATAGTTGTGCTAATCATGCTCTGTGCATGTGCATCTTAATTTCCCCAGAGGCTGGAATATGAATTTTTACTAACATGTTAATTTTGTGTGTTAATCAGTAGCTGTAGGCCAAATGAATGGATTGACTATGTAAAACTGTTTGATATTGAAACAACTCCTTTTGACCCCCTCAAATTGGCTTCATTCCCCTAAAGACGGTTAAAGTTAATTAAGCACTCAATAGGTTTATGGTGTTTAAATTAAAATATATTACTCCTCATTGTGTAGTCATCAAGTGAGAGAGGCATTCTCCTCCTGGTTGCTTGGCTAGCTAATGGGCTTATCAAAATTCATGATGTAATAAGGTGGATTTTGAGGGGATTGACAATAGCTTGTTATGAAGTCCACTGACACAAATTATGTTTCTCTAGTTATGACCACTAGAGGGCAGATGGTGGCCACAAATAAATCTAGGAAGTAAGACAGCAAACTCTGGCTGCCTGTGGAGAATTTATTTCATTTCATTTTTAAAAGGCACCAGTGGGGGTTGCTGTTATGAATAAATGCAGTATTCATTTGATAGAACAAGGAACCATGATTCATATTTCCTTCTTCCACCAAGAGGTCTTTTGGCATTTCTTTTCAGTCCACTTCTAGTCTTTATTCACCAACCTGGTGTTGCCTTAGAGTAGTATGAATATGGAATGTAGGGAAGAAATAAGAAATAGTCCTTATGCAAAGAAGAAGACACATCACTGACCAATCATAGCTTACTAATCATCTTCTCCTATTTCCCCCCAACCATAAACAAAGCAATCCTTCTCCATTTTATGTTCAGAGAAATGTAAGAGGAAAAGAGGTAGCATCTTCATACTTTGGTCTATCTTTGCATGGTATACTAGGTAGCTAATTATACATTCCCACCCATTCAGACACCCACATAAACACCAAAACCTGGACAGATAAGCACTCACATATATTCATATTTATCAATGCCAGCTTATAAAGGATTCCTATAATTTAAGTATGAATTCAATTCATCTAATTTTTCTGTTTCAGAAAAATAGTCTTTTTCTGAATAGTTCATAGTCTTTTATGGAAAAGACTATGAACAGCATGCTTGACAGACATCTATTGATAGGCAACTTCAAGACCTGCCATGTCTTCCTAATCATTGTTCTGTAATCTGATTTGGATGCATCATCCCTTCAAATTTAACCCAGAAGTGCCTTGGTGTTTCTGATACAAACATGAATGAGCCCTTGAAAAATACAGGACTGTTCTTGTAACAAAGAGATTAATATTTGTCTTCAGATGCAATGTTTCTACTTCATGAGGAGGACATCTACGGAAATGACTGGTAGAAGAATAGACAGGAATTGGCCATTCTCCTATTACCTAAAACTGCCACTCTAAAGTTTTCCTCCCAGGTGATTTCATCTTGAAATGGTAAAGGAGGTTCCCCAGTAACTTCAGCAATGCTAGTCAGGTCAGATCTTGTTAGGATGGAAAGTGTCAGGGTAATGATGATTTAAAGCTGACCAGCTGCTGTGAGGCTGTGGACCAGGATGAGTCAGCAGGGTTAATGCTACTTTAAGACTGTGGATGAGTCAGCAGGGTTATTGCTGCTTAAAAAAATGTCTATATAAGGGAGGCCATGAGAGGGCATATCTCTTTCTCTCCTCATGTATCACTCTCTTCATTGTGGTCTATCTGCATTGTAGTCCTCCGTGTAGAGTTGAAGATTGATTGATTGCCTGGTATGTGCCTACCACATGTATGTATGTATATAGAAATCTTGTATATAAACCACTGTTTTTAAGACAAATCTCTGTGTCCTATATATGCTCCTGGGTTGTCTCAAAATAGGAGTCACACTGTAAACACTCTGACAGAAAGTCATATGCTGACAGAAGTAAGCATTTCTCACCACCAGGCTGACCTGAACCCTCTGATACAGCACTAGATTGAAGAACAACCTCAAACTATGGATGTGATTCTTCAAAAGACTTTCCAATTGGATAAAAAAAAATATCCCCCTCTCTCAACCCTTTGACATCTGCAGATTCATTTTGTTATGTTTCAACTAGTCCACAAGCCAATCTAGATAACAGCCATTTAGGGAGCTCAGTACAATCAAAGAAGATGGAAGAGAGAAGTAGATTTGGGTATTACCTGCATAACGTTGTCAACCAGCAGCATTACTCCTGATTATTACTCCCAGCAGCATCTCATGGATGCTGAACATCAGGAGGAAGCTACCTTTACGTCCTTGCATGCTTCAAAGCATCTTATTGGATTTGAATCCTAAGTAATGTTTAGCCTTATTAGAAGGCAATAGATAATCTATTAAACAAAAAAGCACCAGGAGTAGATGAAATACTCACTGAATTATTTAAAGTTGCAAGAAAAGAGGTGCTGCTTCAACAACTATTAAACAAGGTTGAATACAATTGTGTGGCCCCAAAGATTGGAAAAGATTACTGTATACAGTATCTACACTGAAGAAAGGGATTGAAGATAATTTGCAAATTGTTGAACTATTGCATTAATTTCATTTACAAGCGAAGTTTTGATTAAAACCTTACAAAGAAGAATAGAATTATAAATGAAGAGTGAAATGCCAAATAAATAGGCAGCTTCAGAAAAAACAGAGGGATATAATATCAGATCAATAAGATCAGATACACAGATATTGGTGAGAGCAGATACATTGTTCAAGCAGAAAGGCAATGGCATAATAATAAGGATATTATTATGAGCATAAACATCAGTATACTTAAAGCTATGATTTTCCAGTGACTGTAAAGGTAAAGATTAAGAACGAAAAAGAATTTAAATGCCAAATTATGGCTCTGAAGATACTTATTAAAGGTAGCAGGGATTTCAAATTGTGAACTAATCAAAAATAATTACTGGTCAGCAAGCAAAATCTCACATACTTAAGGTATATGATGCAAATAGATGATGGCAAGAGAAAAATAGAAGAAGGAGGAGTCAATGAATAAGCCAATGATGAATGAATCAAGTCAAGGAGATTGTACCATAGGCCTTAGAAGAGCTACAGGTTATGGTAACAAAAATGTTGAGATGACAAGCATTTGTCCAAGCAGTCTTCTAGACGTTATGCTCAACTTGTTGGCACCTGTTCCAAAGTTTTCTTTGCAGTTTCCTCTGTTACGTTCACCTTCTTCCTACTTTCAGAGATGGAAAACAGATTTCTGAAAGGCTTTGCACATATTTTACATTTACTTCTCGCTGGCACCTGGTTCACTGAACAGCAATTTGGGAATAGATTGCACTTGTCTAACTTCCCTCTTTTTTTTTTTTAGATAAATGCTGTGCTGGCACACATAATCTGATTCATATTCTTCTGAGTTGTGCATCACACTGGCATGAGGAGATTAAAGTAATGGCTATTGCAAAGATTATATACATAAGTGTATGGAATTGAGTTCCATTTCAATGTGAAAAGGGAGATTGCCATATGCTCTTATAACCCTGTGTACACTCTTGGATAGGTGTGCTGGCAGCAGCATTTGGACATCCAAGATCCAAGTAAGTATATGAAATTGTCCAGCATAATCTCATCCTTTCTCCTCCCCTTCAGTAATACTGATAAATTAATTCCCCTCCCTCATTGCATTTGCTCCTTAACGCTGGCAAGAAAATGTAGCAGTTTCTTCTACATTGTCCTCTACTACTTTTCATATACCAAGAAGGTTTTTAAAAAGATGTTTCTATCTGAGAAGGAATTTTCTTAATTCATCTAATTCAATATTGTTGTACTGGCTGGAGTCACAACAACTTCTAGGTGTTTTCCTATATTTGCCTCTCCACAAGGACATTTCCAGGTTGCTTGCTCCTACACCAGACTTTAGAGAACCAGGACCTAGTTCTTTTCAAGGCTGTCTGTTCTGAAAGGAATTGCCAATCCAGGAAGATTTCTCCATAGAGGCACTGCTAAGAGTCCCTCCCTTAAGGAGTTTCATTTGCAGGTTCTTCTCAATTCCTATTCCCTGGAGAATAACTTGTCCCCCATATACATGGACCACTATGTTTCTGGTAAGTTTCCACATAGGAATATAGAGTAGAGTAGAGTAGAGTAGAGTAGAGTAGAGTAGAGTAGAGTAGAGTAGAGTAGAGTAGAGTAGAGTAGAGTAGAGTAGAGTAGAGTAGAAACTTTATTGTTACTTTGAATGTACACTGATCAGCATACATTCAAATGAAATTTCATTGCATACAGCTCTCATTGTCACCACCTCCCATATACACTGCAGGAACATGACAAAATGAATGAATAAATACAAATTTATGTATATACCCACATATATTATATGACACAGAGAAACAACACAGTCTAGTTTGGTTGTATACATGTACATGGTGGGATAGATGGGGAGCTCATCAAATCTGCAGATGACACCAAGCTGGCAGGAATAGGCAACACTCCAGAAGATAGGCTTAAGATACAGGAGGATCTTGACAGACTTGAACATTGGGCACTGTCTAACAAAATGAAATTCAATGGTGAAAAAAGTAAGGTTCTACATTTAGGCAAGAAAAACCAAGTGCACAGGTACAATATATGTGGTACCTTGCTCAATAGTAGTAACTGTGAGAGGGATCTTGGAGTCCTAGTGGACAACCATTTAAATACGAGCTGGCAGTGTGCTGAAAAAAAGCCAACACAGTTATAGGCTGCATAAACAGAGGGATAGAATCAAGATCACGTGAAGTGTTAATACCACTTTATAATGCCTTGGTAAGGCCACACTTGGAATACTGCATCCAGTTTTGGTCGCCACAATGTAAAAAAGATGTTGAGACACTAGAAAGAGTGCAGAGAAGAGCAACAAAGATGATTTGGGAACTGGAGGCTAAAACATATGAAGAATGGTTGCAGGAACTGGGTATGTCTAGTTTAATGAAAAGAAGGACTAGGGGAGACGTGATAGCGGTGTTCCAATATCTCAGGGGCTGCCACAAAGAAGAGGGAGTCAAACTATTCTCCAAAGCACCTGAGGGTAGGACAAGAAGCAATGGGTGGAAACTAATCAAGGAGAGAAGTAACCTAGAACTAAGGAGAAATTTCCTGACAGAACAATTAATCAGTGGAACAACTTGCTTCCAGAAGTTGTGAATGATCCAACACTGGAAGTTTTCAAGAAGATGTTGGATAACCATTTGTCTGAAGTGGTGTGGAGTTTCCTGCCTAAGCAGGGGGTTGGACTAGAAGACCTCCAAGGTCCCTTCCAACTCTGTTATTCTATTCTATTCTATTCTATTCTATTCTATTCTATTCTATTCTATTCTATTCTATTCTATTCTATTCTATTCTATTCTATTCTAAAAACGAATCTTGTGAGTTTACCAAATGGATGGCATAGGGAACAAAACTGTTGCAGAGTTTCTAGTCCTGCTAGAAATACTTCAGAACCTCCTCCCAGAGGAGAGCAACAGAAACAGACGATAAAGTGGGTGTGTAGGGTCTCTAACAATGCTATGAGCTCTAAGCACAGAGCGCTTATAAGCAGTATCCTAAATAATGGAAAGCGAGCTTCCTATAATCTTCTCGTCTGTCCTTACCACTCTCTGTATGGACTTTCTATCTGAGGCACTGCTGCTATCAAACCAAACAGTGATGCAGTAAAGGGGTAAAGATTGGCTCCAGAGAGAACATTGAGGAAAACTTAAGTTTGGAAACTCAAAGGTGGTTTTTTCTTCAAAAGGCAACTGGACTGTTTTTCCTTGAGATAAAAAAATAAAATGTTTCGTTTCTTATCCAAGAAGCTTCATCAGTTTGGAATAAGTTTGGAACAAGGCAGTTTGGAAACTGCCCTTGTTGGATTATGCAGTGTGTTTTACTTTGTTTCCTGTTTCTTCTGAAATTTTAATTTTTTATTTCTGTTGCACCCTGCTTAGAATCCTTGGCAGTCAATGGAATAGAAATCTTGAAAATAAATCATTTTTACCAATGAACCCAAAGCCCTTAACTAATTCTGGCAAATTGAGGGACTTTAACAGAACAGTGCATCTCAAACTTGGCAACTTTAAGGTGCACGGACTTTGGCTCCCAACATTCCTCAGTCAGGGAATGGTGGGAGTTGAAGTTCATACATCTTAAAAGTTGCCAAACTTGAGAAACACTGAGCTAGAGCATTTGCTTCCACAAACCTCATCCTACACCAGGGGTCTCCAACCTTGGCAACTTTAAGACTTGTGAACTTCAACTCCCAGAATTTCTCAGCCAGCTTTGCATGTGCCCCCACCCCCGCACATGTGCGGCAGAGACCCGACAACCAGCTGCCTGGTGGGAGTCATGTGTACATGCGCTGCACAACTGAACTGGGGTGACGGCTCATGTGCCCACAGAGAGGGCACTGTGTGCCACCTGTGTATGCCATCATGGGTCTAGAGGATAGAAAATTTGGAAAATTCTTATTCTGCAGTTTAGAAACGATCCTTAAAATCTTGCTGGAATGAATTAATGAACAACCCAAACAGAGAGGTTTACATTTTTCTCCCTCAAGTAATTATACTGTCCCTGAATTAAGTAACATTTAAGAGTACCATGCTCTTAATCTTTTAGTTCTTTCAGACATCTCTGGTGGGGTCAGGGAACCATTTCTTCTTATCCAAGCTTTTCTGAACGAAAATGTTTTGGTACAGAACGTTTTCTGTACCCTTTATTTTTGGCAACATTGCCTACATAGAAATTCAATCAGTGGTGGGATTCTACCGGTTCAGACCGGTTCGGGCGAACCATTAGCTCTGATTTTCAGCCATGAGCAAACCAGTTGAAGAGGAGCCTCCCGCCCGTCCCTGCGTTATACTCACCTTTATTTCCATTTCTGAAGCCCAGCTGATAGGGGCGGCAGAGTGGATTGCTGCGCCTCAGCTGTTTTTCTTGCCGGCAGTAATGCAGAAGGTGAGTTTTCTCCATACTGCATACACGCGTGTCTGGCACATGCTTAGTGAACTGGTTGTTAAACCGGTAGGATCCCACCCCTGAATTCAATGGATGTTGGTTGCAAAAATAATTGACAAAAAACATTTAAAAAGATATGAGGTAATACTTGGAACTTCATTTCTTAGAAGTAATCAATAAAGAAGTCTAATTCAAATGGACGATTGTTCCTAGTGAAATATAGGGAAAGCTTCTTTTCAGATGCCATGGCAGTTAAAGATCCATGAAAAGAATGTTATAATGAAATGGGTAGAGTGAACAAAAAAAAAAAGTGAAAAAACAGATAATAGTTAATCTCATAGGAATACACACTTTAAATTAAAAAGGCAGAGTGCTGCTGATGTGAGCATAATATTAACACTTATGTGACACAACCTTGAGCACTTGTTTCATTCCATAATTTATCATTTACCCTTAAAAATGAGGAATTTTTCTTGTCCTAGTAAAGGTACCTTCTAGTTACTTTATTTAAAACATTAGTTATTAAGCCTGATGCATTATTATGATGAAATTTGTTAGCAAATGATCTCATATATTTGTCCTCCTCAACTCAAGTTTATGGAACATATTAGGATGCTGGCATGGCAGAACCAGAGGGCACAGGAGCATCCACAGGATATAGTAAAACAAATAAAAATAGCAGTTGTGATGGTACAATCAAAGTACTGTTCATTTTTTAAATTTGATTTGTACTTTACACTGATATGGTCACAATCTTGGCTTTTTTTACCCTACTTTGAAGGCACTGTGGGAGAAGCCAACATCCATGGTTCACTAGAGCAGAGTGAACAAGAGAACCTTAAATGCAAAACTGGAGAGCTGTTTTTATTTCAATTGCTTCAAATGTTTGCCTACATTTAAAATCTAAGGGAGGAAATGTATGAAACTCCATATGAATCTTTCAATAGGCTCAATGTAAAGAAAACCTTTCACTCCAAGCTTCCACAGAAGATTTAGCCCATCACTGCCCAGTTTAGAATATCTTATCTGTTTCACTTTCTTTCTCCCTTCCCTTCTTATTGCATCTTCTCTCAGTACTTTCACTTCTGTGGTCCCTCTTGATCCAAATGACGAGACAAAACAGTTCTTTTGGGATCCCGACACTGCTGTCAGGATCTCCTTGACTACGTTCTCCACAAATTGCAGTCCTTTCCACCCACAGCTCTTTCTCTCCTGCTGGATTTCCAATTCCATGTTCCTCCTCCACTTATTCCTTGATACACATAGTATTTATACAGTCCACACTACACAGAAAAATTCCAACAGTGTTCATCCATCTCCACCCCGATGCTCAATGTCTCTTCCTTTTGTAGTTGTATAGTTTTCAACTGTGTGCAAATGTGCAAGTGTGCAGTGTGTCTGCATTCAGGTGTTTTCATTAGGCACAAAATGTCTCTGGTTTTGGCATGCAAAAAAAAAAAAATTAAATCTAAGAACATTATATCATGCCATGTCCATCAGGAAAATATACCCTGCCACATCTGGTCAACAAAATGTTTTCCCAGCTTGGTCCCTCCAGGTGTGCTAGACTTTGTTCAGCAATTTATTCCATATGGAATGATCCTTGAGATTAAAAGAATATAACATTTTCTCTCCCCTTTTCACTCTTAACAGATAATATATCAGAAGCATCTTAATTTCTACATAATTTGAGCTAGAGAACTTCCCAGAGGAGTCAGTCCCAGTCTTATTAAGGTGTAAAATAAAAACTAGCTGCATTCTGGGTTAAAGAGGCCATATAATAATTACAATATAAGCTTTTAGGAATTCAACACAGTAAATTATTAGTTTATATTTAGGAAAAAGATGAACAGAAAAATTCCCAAGTTCCATCAATTCTACAGTGAACTCTTTCCCTCATTTACATAACTCATTAACAGCTTTTTAACAGTTCATTAGGAACACAGAACCCCATGTGACAAATAATGAGTAAAGTGTAACATGAGGGGGCTTCCTAGTGATTTAAAATAAAAATCTCAATGAAACATGTCACTGGAGATGAAAAAGTATTTCAAGATGCTGTTGAATTTGGCAATTGGCTATGTTCCATCTTGAGCAGCAATGTGTTGTATATTAGCAGCACATAAGGACAACAATATTGATAGATGTAACAACACTTCAGAGAAATCAACAATCTTGGCAAACATTATACTGTACAAGTTGGCCCACTGGGGCTTTCTCTTCCTCTGCTGGTCTTCTAATCTGATGAGTGCCAAATATTTTGGAAATCCTGGATATTTTTCCTTTTCTCAGCTTCATGTTGTAGCTAATCAAAACAAAGTACCATTTTATTTCCTAGCACATCACCTACTTGTCATGCTGAAACAGCGAGAAATAAATGTTGATGTTATATATCAAGTCATGAATCAAATCATAGAATCATAGAGTTGAAAGAGATCCAAGAGGTCATCAAATCCAGCTCACTGCACCATCCCCATAGATGATTATCCAGTCTCTGTTTGAAAACCTCCAGCAAAGGGGGAAAAAACCACTACATGAGGTACTGTATTTTTTGATGTGTAAGACGTACTCCCCCCCCCCAAAAAAGTGGGTGGAAATCTCTGTGTGTCTTATATAGTGAATGTTGCTGAAGCCCTGCCCACCCACCGGCCCCCACCCTTCAGCCTCTGCCTCCCAGCAATTTACCTCCTTGCAGCAAATAGCAAACAGCCTGGTCAGCTTCAGCACAGCCTGATTTAGCACAAGCAGCTGATTGGCAGTTGGATGCCCCCCCCCCGGAATACTGCCTATCAGGCTGTTCCAGGCTGCCTATTCCAGGCTGTGGGGATCACCTGTTGCTGCCACCATGTCCCATTTTCGGCCTCCACGCATCCTGTTTTTGGTCCGTTCCAGGTGGCAGGGATAGATGGTGGCGGCAGCAATCTCCACCACCTGGAATGCACAGAGGCCAAAAATGGGACATGCAGGGCTGAAAATGGGCTGCGTGGAGGCAGCAATAGGCAGTAGCAGCAATGGGTGGTGACGGTGGCGACGGGTGGTGGTGATCCCTGCCTGGAACAGCTGATAGGCGGTATTCCGGGGGGCCAATCCAGCTGCCAATGGGAGGCAGAGGCAGATTTTTTCCCTCTTGTTTTCCTCTCCAAAAGCTAGGTGCATCTTATACTTTGGAGGGTCTTATAGTCCAAAAAATACAGTAATTTATTCCACTGATTATCAGCTGTTACTGTCAAGAAGTTCTTCCTATTATCTAATCTGTATTTATATTCTTGAAATTTTATCCCATCCATTCTATCTTACGCTATGAAGTAAGTGAGAATAAGTCTGTACCTCCTACAACTTTCCAGATATTTGAAGGCAGCTATCATGTCCCTTCTTAACCTTTTCTTCTGCTAGCTAAACATATGTAAGTCTTTTTACCATTCTTTGAAGAATTTGGTTTCCAGTCCTTTCACCATCTTGGGAGTCCTTCTTTGAACGTGATGGGGACATGATAACTGGCTATTCTTGCAAAGACCTGTTGTGACTCCGACCCCCGAGCCTGTCTTATCGGAGGGAGAAGACTCCGAAAGTGAAGGAGAGGAGTTGGCAAGGCCTCCCTCTCCAGGACCCTCCTCTCTGGCAATGCCTCAGGTGTCTCCCGAAGGAGAAGAGATAGGCCAGGAGCCAGGCATCTCCGAGCAGCCGCAGTTAGACAGCGACGGAGATAAGTCTTGGCTGGATCCCCGCCAGCATTGGAAAGACAAGCGCACGCAGCAGAGAAGGAGGTGTGCCAGAGATTAAGCTGAGTCACTGGACCACACCCCACAGGGGATAAAAGGGGGTGTGGTGGCCATTCAGGCTTTGTGATGGACAAAACTGAACAGCTAGCAAGTCATACTGTGTCTCTGGAACTTCGTTATCTGCCTTCCTTGGATTTATTATGGACTGGACTTGACAATTCTTTGGCTTTGTGAATTTATTTTGGTTTATCTGATGGAGGAGGAACACCTCCCTCTGTGAGTAAAGTTTTTGGCAAGCAGCTACTGGGTTGCTGCCAATTCTGAAATCGAAGGAAATTATTGTCTGCAAGTTTATTTTAACTCCTGGCTGACTGTTTGTGTGCGTGTGTGAGACCGGGACAGAACAAGACCTGACACAAGAGCCTAGAGAAGGAAGCTGAACTGGCACATCACATTCACAATTCTGAATCTGAATCGCTGCATAGTTGAAGCAAAAGGAAGAAATAAAAAAGCAGGAAGATTCTCATCTACCTTTTGACTGCTGCCTATCCATAATCTACAGAGACAGGATAAATCAAATTCATAGATATAATTTTTGAATATTTCTTGCTATTGTAATGAGGATGATGACAATGATGATGATAATGATTTTCAAGTAGACCTTGCTTAATGATCACAATTTATTTATTTATTTATTTATTTATTTATTTATTTATTTATTTATTTATTTATTCAATTTATATGCCGCCTTTCTCTGGAGACTCAGGGCGACTTATAATGCATTTAAAAAAAAACATTATAAAAACATTTTAAAATTAAAACCCATTCACACCATTCATGGCCGGATCTCACAAGATCGCAACAGCGAGATCAACGGCCCCAGGCCTTCCGGAAAAGCCAGGACTTTACCGCTTTTTGGAAGGCCAATAGGGTGGGGGTGGTCCAGACCTCAGGAGGAACCAACATCTCTGTCCTTCTGACTTTGTCAGAAGCTGGATGTGAAGCACACAAATGGTAATCGCATGACCACAGGATGCTGTGATGGTCATATATGGCTGATGGTTGTGAAGTTCCTGAATCTTGATCACATGACTATGGAGATACTTTGATGGCAGTAAGTGCAGTGACTGGGGATAAAGTTATTTTTTCAGTGCCATCATAACTTTGAATGGTCTCCAAAAAGGGCAGTCGTTAAGCAAGGTCTACCTATATATCCTGCCTTTCTTCCGCAAGCTCATGGTGGCAATTTTTGGCCAGAAGAACAACCCTGTGAAGTTGAATAAGTGTCATATACTGTAAGCTGTATAAGGTGACTAGCCCAAAATCACCCAATTAATTAAATTTGCTAGCTACCAGTAGAAAATAAAGTATAACTTTTTTTCTATATCTCTAGAAAATACTTTCATGTTTTGCTTCCTCAATCTGAAAGAGTGGTTTAAGAAAAATGCTCTCACTTAGGCCAAGGACAAATGCTATCCTCTTTTTCTGGAACTATTACTACTACTCGTTCACCAACCCCTTTTCTTTTTTTATACATTTTACAAGATATAAACACATCTACCATTGCAATACACATTTCCGGCTGAAAAGGCTTCATTCCTATTTTGAATGAAAATTAAACATACAAAGCTTAAAGTCTGAAGTTGTTGGTTAGTAATGAAAGATGAGGCTTTAAGAATTTGGTTTATAGATAAGAGATGAAATATGGGAAGACATTATCTTTGTGGTAGTATCAGAGAAGGTGGTTAGTTACTAAAATTGTATTTGTGATAAAGGGAGGAAATCATTTCTTTGTATATTTCTTGTTTACTATTTTTTCTTTTTCTCGTTTATATTTTTCTTAGTTTGTATTAAGTTTTTATCTTTGTATCTTTAAACCTTAATGAAAATATTCTTAAAAAGTTGTCTTCAAACCATTTTCCCATTTTCCTACAATATTTAGTTAAGACAAGTAAGTAATTAAAAGCTATACTTAATGCATTATTACAGTGCCATCCTGTACATTACGTTTATTCAGAAGCAGATCTCACTATGTCCAACAAAATCTTAATTTGCATACTTAATTGACCAAATTCTGTTCATATGTTGACATCAATCAATAATATCTTTTTCCAAGGCATAGCCTGCAAGTTTTAAAGTTATTTATGTGAGAGTAGTAAGTGTAATTGTATTGTGTGGAGTTTAGGATTATAATGCCAGTCTGCAATTTTGTAAACACAAGGGAATAGCAAGTTTCCAAGGACCTCAAAATAGACATAGAAGGGTGTTATAATATTAATAAATTATTTTTTTAAAGAAGGCGACTGTTGTTTGGCTAGGAATGACAGAAAAATAGAACAAATGTAGATTTGTCTGGACAATGACATAAATAAGAAATATTGATTTTATTCCATGGTATACATACAATTTGCCATGCTAGATCAAATCAGAGTTTCTATTTTTCATGGTGAAAAGTATATAAGCGTATGACAATAGCCCTTTTTCCATTCTTGTTGCACATCTACCACAAGAAATACCCTATTTCAGTGTTTTGTGATATATGAAAAAAAAAGTATCATCAGTTATTTTGTAAAGTGATGTTCTTTAACAAGGGGAACCCTCCCCCCCTTAAAATAAGTTGTGGGGGCTAGACAGGCTGTTTAACAAACTGTTGGAAAAATAAAATATGAAGCTGCCACACTGTACTATATACTATAGTATTCTGTTGAATGGCATATTAATTACAGTGCTCTCTGCAGCCTATGAAGTTATATAACAGTACACAGTGTTGTCTTCTGTCCATGCTGGTATCTCCCACAGATCAGGATAAAGTAGGAAGAATTTGCAAAGAAAAGTAAAGCTGTAAGTGCTCCTTTCCTCCATGGATTCTAATCCTCAAGAGCTTTAAAAAGAAACATCAAAAGGGCTGTAGCCAGTCTAATTTTTGTTTGATCAACATGAAGTGATATAATCCTCCAGCACATTACATTGTTGTCTTATGGTATTGTGGCATTAGTGTTAATGATAAGGCATGCATGCTTCAAACATCCAAATTTCTACATTGCCTATTTCCAGACAAGTAAGTGATTTTCCTTCTCCCTCATTTTTTATTTTTATATGTGTGTGTGTGCATAAATTTGAACTTTCTTTTGGATAGGGAAAACCTGGAAGCTTTCAGATTCGGGTTTTCCCCGATGTGCCAATATGACATCTCTAATAAAATGGATCTCGGCTTGTCGTTCGTTCAGAACTGCGATAGGAAATAATCACCAGTAACGCACAGAGAATCAGGGTTTACTTTGGCAATGATAAGCTTGCAGTCAAAAGTAAAGTACAAGTCGGTGTTTTGGTTCAAAGTCAGCGCTGGGTGTAATCACACCACAGTGCTATTTAACACAAACTCAGCCCCTTAAACATACATCCGGTGATTATCAATCAAGCACCCCCCACTCCCTTAACAGTAACAGCTGCGAGCACCAGAGCAGCGAGGACAGCAGAATCGGAGAGGCCCAGCAACGTCATCAATCATCGCCCTGAATGCTGCTATCCAGGAACTATTTGTGTGTTCGCTGCGGCTGCTTATCTCCACTCCTTTTCCTCCCACACCCTCCATTGATGGCGAGCTCCGGTAGGACTCGACAGGCGGCCCCCCCTACCGGGAGCTCACCGATAAATAGAAAGCATACAAATGTTAGTCACTGTTACGATCCTGTATTAGGTTTGTCTGGGTATTTCCGATGGAACCGTTGTATCAATCGGGCAGCGTGAACATCGGGTGCTGCCACCCACGAGGCCTGTGTTATAGGATATCCTTTCCACCGCACAAGATATTGTAACATCCCCCTACGAACCCTGGAGTCCAATATTCGATCTATCTCATATTGGTTGGTATGCATGGGACCCGGTGGAGTAGTCGAGGTACCTGGCCTTTCTGTCGTCACCGGTTTCACCAAACTGCTATGGAATACGGGATGTATCCTACTGAACAGAGGGGGAAGTTTAAGAGCTACGGTTACGGGATTGATGACTTGTGTTATGGGAAATGGTCCTATATATTTAGGTCCTAATTTTTTACTGGGCAGTCGGAGTTTAAGGTATTTTGTAGATAAGTATACTTTGTCTCCTATCCGGAATGGTTTTGGATCAGCTCTTTTCTTGTCTGCATATTTTTTGTACTCGTCTGCTGCCTTTTGTAATGCTGTTTTTACACTTGGCCATACATGACTAATTTTATCGGCCCAACCGCGTGGCGTGTCACCGTCTGTCATAGGGGGATCTAACTCTGGAATGGCTGAAAACTCTCGGCCATATATTACTTGGAAAGGGGAGAACCCAGTACTGCGGTGGGGTATGTTGTTATGTGCCACTTCGGCGAAAGGCAGGAGTCCTGCCCAATTCGTCTGCTGGTAAGAAACGTAGCATCTGATATATCTTTCGACCATGGCATTGGCCCGTTCAGCCGCCCCATTAGTGCTCGGGTGGAATGCTGAACTTAACCCTTGAGAGGACCCAATTAAACGGACAAATCGTCTCCAAAATTTAGAGGTGAATTGAACACCGCGGTCGGATATAATCCTCTTAGGTGCTCCATGGAGACGATAGATATGTTGTAAAAAGAGTTCGGTTAATTGTCGCGCGGATGGTATGCTTTTACATGGCACAAAGTGGGCCTGTTTCGAAAACAGATCTACCACCGTCCAAATTACAGTGTGGCCATGGCTAGGGGGGAGATCGACTATGAAATCCATAGCGATCTCTTCCCAAGGCCTGCTAGGATTCGCGACTGTCTGTAATAGTCCTAACGGTCGTCCAGACCAGGGTTTGGCGGTTGCACAGGTTGTGCAACCTTTTATGTATGTTTCTATGTCCTTACGCATTCGTGGCCACCAGAATTGCCTCCTCACAAGGTGTAGAGTTTTTAAATACCCAAAATGGCCTGCTGACTTGGCATCATGGCACCTGCATAACACTACGTTCCGTAAACGTTCTGGAACATATATTCTATTCTCCCTCCACGCTATTCCATCATTATAGCTAACCATAGAGGGGTTTTGGATTACCCATTGATCCTGTTGTAAAGCTGTTTTAAACTCGGTACGTAAGTGACCATCTACTTCTGTAAGTCTTAATAGGATTTGGGAAGGTGCAATTAGAGGTTCTATCACTTCCTCTCGCTTGCTATTATACTGTGGCATCCGGGACAGCGCATCAGCCAGGAAGTTTTTCCCAGCAGGAACATACCGCAACCGGAAAGAGAAACGCTGAAAATATTGTGCCCACCTTATCTGTTTGGGAGATAGTCGCCTGGGCGTTTGTAAGGCTTCTAAGTTTTTATGGTCCGTCCATACCTCAAAAGGATGAGACGCCCCCTCCAAGAGATGTCGCCATGTCATCAACGCCCAACGGACCGCGAATGCCTCTTTTTCCCAGATCGCCCATGCCCGCTCTGTCGTGGTTAACTTTTTAGACGTATAGGCACAAGGTTGTAACCCTCCCTGCTGTGTTCTTTGTAGGAGTACTGCTCCTACAGCCACGTCGCTAGCATCTGCCTGGACTACGAATGCCTGCGTTGGGTCTGGATGCTTGAGTACTGGTTCTTGAGCAAAGAGTGTTTTTAACTGCTTGAAAGCCATTTGACACGCTGACGACCACGTCAACGCTTGTCCCGGCTTTGGTTTAGCCGTGGCCGGTTTGGTCCGTAACAGATCCGTTAGTGGTAGGGCTATTTCAGCAAATCTGGGAATGAACTGCCGATAGAAGTTTGCAAAGCCTAGAAAGCTCTGCAATTGCTTTCTGGTTCTAGGGGCCTGCCATTCAAGCACTGCCTGGACTTTTCTGGGATCCATCTCTACCCCGCTCTCTGATATTCTATAGCCTAGATAATCTATCCTCTTTTTGTGAAACTCACATTTGGATAGTTTCACGTACAGCCTAGCAGCTAATAATTTGTCTAAGACCTGTCGGACCAGAGATATATGTTCCTCTTCAGTTTGCGTGTAAATTAAGATGTCATCCAAATATACAAGGACACCCCTGTACAGATGTTCATGCAGCACTTCATTGATGAACTGCATGAACACCGCAGGGGCGCCCTGTAGTCCGAACGGCATGACCTGGAACTGATAGCTTCCCAAGGGACAATTGAATGTTGTTTTCCACTCATCCCCTGGTTTGATTCGTATCCTATAATACGCTTCGCGTAGGTCGAGTTTCGTAAAGATACGACCGGTGGCTAGGGCAGCTAACAGGTCCTTCATTAAAGGAAGTGGATAGAGGGGCTCCACACACACCGCATTGAGACCTCTGAAGTCAACGCATAAGCGTAAACCCCCATCTTTCTTCCCACGAAACAGGACAGGGGCAGCCATCTTTGATCGACTAGGTGTGATAAAACCCCGGGCCAAGTTCTTGTCTATATATTTTCGTAATTCTTTTAGTTCGGGTTGTGTCATTGAATACATCCGGGGCTTGGGTAGCTTCGCCCCGGGTATTAACTCAATACTGCAATCCGTAGGCCGGTGAGGAGGCAGGGTCTCACATTCCTCCTCACTAAAGACTCTGGCGAGATCCTTATACACATTAGGATACGTCGTGTCTGCTGGTGGGCTCTCTACTTCTATTCCCCCTGCTGGCTCCTTTTCCTCCTTGGTAGGGGGAGGTCCCAACGGTAATCGAAGTTTGCGAAAACCCTCTTCCCACCATATCGTAGGAGCCCACTTGTCCAACCATGCTAATCCTAAAATTACTGGTTCTAACATTTTCTCCACTATAATAAACCGAATAGTTTCGGTATGCTCCCCAATATCGAGGTGCACCTTTTCTGTTATATGAGTCACTGGTGCCCCTCCCAGCAATGAACCATCCATTTGTTCAAATGTAATAGGGGTTCTCAACCGCACAACCCGCAGCCCAAGTTCGTCAACTATTGCCCTACGAATTAAACAACGAGTACACCCTGAGTCAATCAATGCCTCATATCGGCGTCCAGTGGTTGCCCGTGGGTTTCGGAGTACGACTGGTACCACAAAAGGTCGGATGGGGTCGCTCACCATCGGGTCGTGTTGGTCCTCATCGTCGTCATCACTATCCCCAGCCACAATCGGGAATTTTTCCGCCACCACTTTCTTAGTATCTGTAGCCAGGGGATCCCTCTCCATACAGGATGTTTGAGTCATTTGGGACCGTTCGGATGTTGGTCGGCCTCTGCCTCTCAACACAGCTCTAGGAGGGGGGTTTTGGTCCGAGTTGCGGGGCATGGGATGAGGACAGTCAGCTGCTCGATGACCAAGGCGATTACATCTGAAGCAACGAAACGCAGGCCGCTGGATCCTTTCCCCCAAGCCGGAGCCAGCATTCGGTTTAGTCTCCTTGGGTGGTTGTGTGCGTTCTGCTGGTCGTTTTCCTTGACTTGCAACCCCTTCACCCCGTATACGGAATTCTCGGAGACCGACGTCCAATTCGATGGCTGCCTTGTACCACACACTCAACTTGGGGGGCAAGCCCCGATACACGCAGGCTTGCCGTAAATCACGGTCTAGTCCTTTATGGAATTGGTGCACCAGAAGACGTTCTGGCCACCCCACCAACCGAGCCGCAATCTTTCGGAACTCCTGTACATACTCCTTTGCTGGTACGCCCCGTTGCTTAAGCGCAAACAAATCCCCCTCTGCAACCTGGGCGCTTGTTTCGTCTTCAAATCTGGCACGAAAAGCCTCCAGAAATCGTCCCATGTCCACGAGTTCCCTTGCATGTTTAGCATGGAGGCCTGCCACCCACTCAGCCGCTTCTCCCGTCAGGACCCCCGTAACAGCAACCACCATAGCCCACTGGGAGGGATACCACTGTCCATATTGGTCCATATGGCTTATCACCTGGCTTAAGAAAAGAGCCACTCGTTCAGGGCTTCCGTCAAAGGAAGTCTGCAGGGCAGGCGGTCCCCAAACGGCCTGCGGGACCCACAGCCCCGGCGGGGCCCCCGGAGGCCAAGGCATGGGGCCTGGGGTCCTCGCTGCTCCAGTCGCTCTCCTGTCCTGCCTAGGTCGGTCCCTCGTCGCCCTGCGACTCCCAACAGGTAAGCCCCCTGCCAATTGCATTGGTTGGGGCTCAGGACCGGCTCCAAGGTCTCCCGACGAGGCACCTTGGTCTTGTTCTGGAGGGGGTTGGTCCATGGATCGTCTAGAGGTCCGCTCCATCCTCAATTTAGGACTTGTGAGCCGGAATTGGGTCTCCGAAGCAGTCACCCCTGTATCCTGCCAAGAAGAACCTGGAGGCTCCAGCCCTGCAACCCAGGGCTGCCAGGATGGGGCGTCACGAAATCCAGATTCCCCAAAACGCTCACGTAGCATATCCATGGTGCTGGGACCGGATGAGGCAGGATACCCCCAATCCCCTTCATCCTCCTCAGTCCATCGTCTTTCCCTCCAGCCCTCCACATCTCCACCACACTCCTGCTCTTCCAAGGCTGTCCCTTCTGCCATATCCCCCTTTGCTGCAAAGCCACAGGGACTCCTCACCTCTTGCGAAAAGGAACCAAGCGCTGACTTTCTCTCGGCTTGTCGTTCGTTCAGAACTGCGATAGGAAATAATCACCAGTAACGCACAGAGAATCAGGGTTTACTTTGGCAATGATAAGCTTGCAGTCAAAAGTAAAGTACAAGTCGGTGTTTTGGTTCAAAGTCAGCGCTGGGTGTAATCACACCACAGTGCTATTTAACACAAACTCAGCCCCTTAAACATACATCCGGTGATTATCAATCAAGCACCCCCCACTCCCTTAACAGTAACAGCTGCGAGCACCAGAGCAGCGAGGACAGCAGAATCGGAGAGGCCCAGCAACGTCATCAATCATCGCCCTGAATGCTGCTATCCAGGAACTATTTGTGTGTTCGCTGCGGCTGCTTATCTCCACTCCTTTTCCTCCCACACCCTCCATTGATGGCGAGCTCCGGTAGGACTCGACAATGGAACTTTGAGGAAAATCAAGCTCGGAGTTTTCTTTCTTTGGGGGTGTTACTTGGAGCCCTGACATATATACATACATACATACATACATACACAAACACACACACACACACACTATATATATATATATATAATTTATATTTGCTGATAAAAAAATAAAGGGAGACTAGTATAGATCTATTTTAAGCTATTTAATTCTCATCAGCTAACCATACCCTTACTCGGATTCGAACTTGGGCTGCCTGCATATTAAGCAGTTGTATTAACCTCTGAGCCACAAGTTTATCAGTTTATCTTTATCAGCAAATATAAATTTGATACAAAATAGTTTGTCGTGAAAACGACTGCCTAAGGGCTCCTGGATTGGAGCTGAAAGGTGAAAGAGAAGCTGTATGCCTCATCCCATATTGGGGTAGACCAGGTGCTATATATATAGTATGAAAAGACTCTAGACAATTAATTGCTTAGAAAGATGGAAACAAATGGAATATGAATGGTTATTTGATTATAGGTTAAACATTGTATATGTTTAAAAAAAGAGCAGAAACAGAAATGGTTGCTGTCTTGAAGTAGCTAATTGTTGAAGCATCACAGTCATTTGTGCTGCTTCATTTTCTCTGGGGAACGACATTCACAACAGGATAATTCTTACCCTAATGCAAGTGTCACACTGGGCCTCAGTGCAATTTGCTGATATGATATCAAAATAGCATTAAGGTAATTACATTTTGCACTTGTAATAATTCATGGTGAGGATACTATTGAAATTTCCAGTTCTTTTGTAACCTGGTCACCTTTTTCCCTTCTCTTGCTCCTCTTCTACCCTTCCCTCACCCTTCAGCTTTTGTTTTAATTTAAGCCACATTGAAGCTAATAGGCTTACAGGCACTTAAACATCAATTTTATTAAAAGTGTTTATTAGGTGAAAATCTAACCAGTATGACAAAATAAATTGCATAATGTTGTAGCCCTGTTCAGATCTCTGATCTGTGGCTTCACCAATAATGAACTAACACCAGGATAATCATAGGTTGTCTCATCTTCTCAGAACTTACTGATGGACTATCCTTGATGTTCCCCCATCAATTGATCCAACATTTTTTATGACCCTCTGAATTTGGGAATGGAAGCTCAGACCTTTCAGCTGAAGAAGCAAATTAAATTACAGGTGGGCAAAGTTGCTTTTTTTTTCTACAGGCTTGTTGGAGAAAAGGATACTGAAGCAATCAAGAGTCCTCACAACAACAACAACAACAACCACAAGATTAGTTAAAATGAACAAAAACCTCTCACTGATGTGCTGGAAATGTATGGCAGCACCAGGAACCTTCTATCATATGTGGTGGCTTTGTCCGAAAGCTAAGGATTTTTGGCATCAGATAAAACGATGGCTGGAAGAGATGTTACATCAAAATATAGATCCAAAGCCAGAACTCTTTCTACTGGGTATCACAAAGGATAAATATAATAAAGGAACAATATATTTAATGTTGCATATACTAACGGCAGCAAGACTGGTCTTCGCGCAAAATTGGAAAAGTAAAGAGACACCCCGCTCCCTGAAGAACAGATAATAAATAAGATACTGACTTCCGCAGAAATAGACAGGCTGACTCTAGAACTCAAAGACAAGGGTGAAACGGAATATCATGAAATCTGGAATAAAATGTATCAATGGTTGGAGAGGAGGAGGAATGTCGGGATAAAGAACTATTGATAAGTCTAGAGTTGGAAAATTATTATGTTAGTATTATGAGATAAGTATGAATTATATTGGTATTGAAAGTAATTTTCACAGATGAAGAGATTTATGTGTCTGAATTTTGATAGACTATACATATTTATATATCGAATATGAATTGTGTTTGTTGTAAGGTAAAACTTGATGGAAATGTTTGAACCAGAAAAGGCGCACTATGTCCAATGTTTTTAACTGTATATTTAATTAAAAACTTTTTAAACAAAAAAAAAAAATCCTCTCAACAACATGCTACGTATATGAGTCTGGCTTGGCTAGGTGAGAATGGCTGGGCTCAACTCCCAAGTGCTTTGCTACATGATTGGGTCCCTGAAGTCATCAGGACCTCTTGAACTGAGATTAAGTATTAGCAAATGCTTTCAGTTGGAGCATTCATTGGGAGATCTGCTAAATCTTTTAGAAGTGGCTTCTGATATCCCAAAGGTAAGCCTGTTGTGTGATAACTCCCGATTAAGACCAATTTCCTCTCCGGGCCTTGCTTGGTGCTTCATGGATTTCTAGCCTGTCTGCAGGAGGCTATATAATATTTTAAATGCATATTATCTATTTGTTTTTTTTTAATCTGGTTTTGTCAATTTCCTTTTTTATACAATATGGCTATTTTCAGTGGAAATGTATACAGCCAAAAGGAAAATGCAAACAAGCAAAACCTTTTGGCCATTCTCCAATTTATATAAACCAATGGAAAAACTGAGTATCCAATTCTAAAATAACATGAAATCATTAACCCCCCCCCCAAAAAAGGAAACTTGATTTGATGGTACTTATTAGCGTAGTTAACCCAAATGAAAAATCTGTTAACTCTATATGTTACCCCAGCAGACAGAAAATTTACATACATTTTTATCAGATTAATGATATTCTCAATGGTTGAAAACTGATTTTGTGTGAATTGATTAATTGATTGATTATGTGCCAACAAGTCAGTGTCCACTCTTAACAATCCCATAGATAGATTTTTCTCTATGACAATCTATCCGTAACCTCTCTTTCAGGTTTTAGAACAGTGCATCCATTACCCCTGAAGATCCAAAGTTAGATTTCAGGAAAAATGAAACTCTTTCTACACCCCAAAAATCTATAGTTTATTACACAAATAACGTTGTTGCATCAACATAACAAGAGAAGGTGTTTGGGGATGTGGAAGGGAAGACATATCCAACAAACCGTTGCCTATGAAGACTCTATGTGTCATGAAACCAGCTGGAGACAACACTGAAAGTATTAATCTGGTATCCAGATGTTCTTATCTGTTCCACGGACTGATTTGGTTGATGGAAGACACTTCTGAGAACGGGATGTTCTTTGTTCTATTGCCAAAGCCAAGACTGCCAGAACCATCACTGACATTGATCGCCTTGACCTTCGAACCGCTGCACCCTGCCGCAGGGAGGCGGAACCAATAAGATGGTACCGCCCCAGGCGCCTGATGGAACCTGACAGGTTCCAGATGGAGCTTGGGCCAATCCCTGAGGTTCTGGCTCACGCCTCGACTGGAGACCTAGTGGCCGCCTGGGACATGGTGGCTGCTGGAGCTCTGGATCGAGTCGTGCCTTTGCGGCCTCTGACCCGGCACTGATCTCACCTGGCTCCTTGGTTCACCAAGAAGCTGAGGGAGATGAAGCGCCGGAAAAGATGCCTAGAGAGTAGTTGGAGGGCCAGTCTTTCTGAATCTGACCAGACACTGGTAAGATCTCATATTAAGAATTACCTAGTGGCGATAAAAGCAGCAAAATGTACCCATTTTGCTGCTCTTATTGCATCATCAGATAATCGCCCGGTCACCCTGTTTAGGGTGACCCACTCCCTGCTCCACCAGGAAGCGCGGGAGGACCCCCTGGAGGGAAGAGCCAAGGATTTTGTTCAGTATCTGTATGACAAAATCACTCAGATTTGGGAAGATCTGGACTCCGACTGGGTAGATCCAGCGAGAGTGACGGAGGCAGGTCTTGAGAATGTTATCTGGGATGAGTTTGATCCTGTGACCCCTGATGACATGCACAGGATTCTGGATAGACTGAATGCGACCACATGTTTGTTGGACCCGTGTCCCTCCTGGTTAGTGTTGGCTTCCCGGGAGGTGATGCGAGGCTGGCTCCAGGGGATTATAAATACTTCATTGGGTGAGGGTGTCTTTCCCGCCACCCTGAAGGAGGCGGTGGTGAGGCCTCTCCTCAAGAAGCCTTCCCTGGACCCGGCAGTATTGGCTAATTATCATCCAGTCTCCAACCTTCGCTTCGTGGCGAAGGTTGTTGAGAGTGTGGTTGCACGACAGCTTCCCCAGTACCTGGATGAAACGACGTATCTGGATCTGTTCCAGTCGGGCTTCAGGCCTGGGTACAGCACAGAAACAGCATTGATCGTGTTGGTTGATGATCTCTGGAGGGCTCAGGACAGGGGTTGCTCCTCTGTCCTGGTCCTGTTAGATCTCTCAGTGGCTTTTGATACCATCGACCATGGTATCATGTTGCACCGGTTGGAAGAGTTGGGGGTGGGAGGCACCGTACTACGGTGGTTCTCCTCCTTTCTCTCTGATCGGTCGTAGTCTGTGTTGACGGGTGGGGCAGAGGTCGACCCCGAGCCCCTTATATGTGGGGTGCCACAAGGATCAGTCCTCTTGCCCCTTTTGTTCAACATTTATGTAAAGCCACTGGGTGAGATCATCCGTGGTTTCGGGGTGAAGTACCATCAGTACACTGATGACACCCAGCTGTACATCTCCACCCTGGACCACCCCAATGATGCCCTTGAAGTGATGTCCCGGTGCCTGGAGGCCGTACGGATCTGGATGGGGAGAAACAGGCTCAGGCTCAACCCATCCAAGACCGAGTGACTATGGTTTCCGATGTCCCGATATAGTCAGCTGGTGCCATCGCTGACTATTGGGGGCGAATCATTGGTCCCCACGGAAGGGGCTCGCAACTTGGGCGTCCTCCTGGATTCACGGCTGTCTTTAGAAGAGCACTTGACGGCCGTGACCGGGAGGATTTTTCATCAGGTTCGCCTGATCCACCAGTTGCGTCCCTTTCTAGATCGGGACTCCCTACGCACAGTCACTCATGCCCTCATCACCTCCCGTTTGGACTATTGTAACACTCTCTACATGGGGCTCCCCTTGAGGAGCACTCGGAGACTCCAACTGGCGCAGAGTGCGGCCGTGCGGGTGGTTATGGGAGCGACGTGGCGTTCCCATGTAACACCTCTCCTGCACGAGCTGCACTGGCTCCCAGTGGTCTTCCGGGTGCGCTTCAAGGTTTGGTTATCACCTTTACAGCACTCCATGGCTTAGGACCTGGTTATTTACGGGACCGCCTGCTACCACCAATAGCCTCCCACCGGCCAGTATGCTCCCATAGAGAGGGGCTCCTCTGGGTGCCGTCGGCCAAACAATGTTGACCGGCGGCCCCTAGGGGGCAAGCCTTCTCTGTGGGGGCACCTACGATCTGGAACGAGCTCCCCCCGGAGATACGGAGATCCCAGATCTGTGCACCTTCTGTCGCGCACTCAAGACTTTCTTATTTCATCAAGCTGGCCTGGCCTAAATCTTTTCCCCCTTTTAAATGGAAATTTTAATTTGTTTTTAAATTATTGGGTATTTTAAATTTGTCTCAGCCAAATTATTTAATTCGTTTTATTCTATTTTAAATTTTGTATTTATGTGTTTTATTCTGTGGCTGTTCACCGCCCTGAGTCCTTTGGGAGTAGGGCGGTATATAAATCCAATAAAATAAATAAAATAAAAAATAAAATTCTTAGAAGGATTCTAAGGGCTACATGGGCCAGGATGGCTGCTGATTTGGACACAACTATCTGCTCCATTTCTGCATTCATAATGTAGAACAGGAGGTCATGATGTAGAAGAGGATATATAGTTGAGAAGGCACTGGTGAAAGGCAAGAAGATACTGATCCCCTGACATAGGCCATTAGAGAGTAAGAGTGCTTATTGGTGCAGGATGCATGGAAGAAACTCCCATCTTTGTGAGATTCAAAACAAATGTCCCAAATAATTTATAGCTTTCCTAGTACTGGTAGGAAGAATTCTAAGTAGGAATTCAATAAAAATATGAATTTAGTAAGTAAATTAATCAAATAAATAACTGGGTATGCAAAAAAGACAACTTTTTTGTATACATGTTGCTGTTAAAAATTTTAAATACTATTTCTGTACTCACCCATTAAATGAATTTCTAAGTAATTTTTAAAAATCTTCCTCAATTCAAGTATATCTTAAAATAGAATGTATTATAGGCTTAAATTGTGCTAACTGTAAGGATTAAAACGCAGAGGAATCAATAGAGATGAAAGAAATGAACCCATGTTGGAATCCAAGATTCTTATTTTGTTTTCTTTTACTGTCCCTTTTCTTTTGTAGTGATAAGCTGTAATTGGAACGATTTACAAGCTTAGTAAAATAAATAAATGATAAACAGACAGCTTTCAAGCAGCAGTAAGCTCTTACTGTCACGCTTTTTATTCCATCTTAAAAAGAAAGACCGAGTATGTATGTAGGAAATCTGGTTGCCCACATTTACTTGGAAGTGTCTGACAGAATGACAGCATCTAATATGAATTAAATTCTCACATACAGTAACAGCTTACATTATAGATATTTTATATAGGGCTGCTTATCAACAAAATAAATGTATAACTTCATTTCATTTCCACTTTATTACCAAATTCGGTAATGGACAGAATTTTGCATGCAGATGAACAAATGTTTTTCATTATTTGAGGTTCAAGAGCAATAATGAAAGTGACCTGGAAGATAAAAGAACAGACTTTATTTTTCCAATATAATGTGAATTTTTATTGAGTTAGGAATTTTCTGTCATGTAGGATTAGTATCAGGTCACATTAACTTTCATTTTTACTAATGTACAGTGAAATGTGCTAATGTGACTATACATGAATATTATATGAAGAAAATGAAGATTGATTTTACTCGAAATATGCCAATGTATAAAGTTTTCAACAATATATTTTCAATACCACCTAGGTGGAAGGAAACATATTTTCAATTGATGTGTACAAAATATAGCTGACTTATTAATAATGGGACATAAGTCATTGAAATATGAAGGAAAAATGTCAAATTCTTTTTAAAATTATTTTTCATGCCTGGAATTTCTAATAACAGAATTTTTTACTCTTATCATTTCAAGTAAATAGAACAGTTAATGTGAGAATAAGATGACATTAATTCGGCCAATCAACCGGCTATTACATGGGTACATAATGAAGGTGGGGTTGAGCAGCTCTGTCTTAGGTTTAGTAGACGATGGTCATTCAATGGTTTTAAAATATGCCCAGCATCTTTTTCCAACCCAGGTCTCTCCATAGAGGCACAAATGGTATGAATAGAGTCCTACATTTATGACTCTTGGATGGGACTGCATTATTGTGCTATTTAGGCTGTGCATTAAGGCATTTCTACTGTAAATACACTATTTGACCTCCATCTTTTGTCGTTCATATTTAGGTCACCATAAATTGTGCAATGATGCAAGGTAGTAAATGCCAATATGGATTTTAGAGATAGAGTTTTCACACTTGTTGCTGTGGTTATTGCTTAATATGTTAAGCTTATTTTAGGACTCATACTATAGACTTCATGTGTAATAATAGAACAGAATAGAATAAAAGAGTTGGAAGGGACCTTGGAGGTCTTCTAGTCCAACCCCCTGCTTAGGTAGGAAACTCTATACCATTTCAGACAAATGGTTATCCAAGCTCTTCTTAAAAATTTCCGGTGTTGGAGCATTCACAACTTCTGGAGGCAGGTTGATCCACTGATTAATTGTTCTGTCAGGAGATTTCTCCTTAGTTCTAGGTTGATTAGTTTCCACCAATTGCTTCTTGTCCTGGTGCTTTGGGAAATAATCTGACCCCCCTCTTCTTTATGGCAGCCACTGGGATATTGGAACACTGCTATCATGTCACCCCTAAGATAAAGGTAAAGATTTCTCTCTCAGTTATGTCCAACTCTAGGGCACAGTGCTTATCTCCGGTTCTTGGCTGAAGGAGCCAGTGTTGTCTGAAGGCAATTTCCGTGGTCATAGTTATTCCATCTCAAATTGTGAGAAGCAGCAATGTTCACAATAGTTCAGCAATTATGCCATCAAAAAGTGGCATACTCAAAAGGGGTCCAGGAACTATGACAAATGTAAAAGGCTTTGGACTTTCCCCCATCCCCCATTCTACTGCACGTGTGATTGCATTGATTGTTGCAAATTAATCAGCATAATCGGAAATGTGCTGCCTTTAAATAAATAATCTGAGGTTTTGACGAGAACAGAAATAAAACTATACTTTTAGTTAGATAAGATTAGACTTTTCCGGACAGTAGGCAAATCTTGCTTATTTATGGAGAAAATATGGACTCTACTTTGTGTTAATGACTTAATTTGATTAAGACCTATAGTTCTGAATTTCCAATAGAATCCCTGTGAGGTGCTGAGGTCTGCCACCAGAATGCCCCTGATTAAAAAGGCCTAGGCGTCCATTGCTAGCCTACTGCTCTCTATCATTAATAGCATGTTATCTTTCTCTTCAGACTGATTTTTAATTTTTATATTTGTAATTATAAATGATTTACAGGGACATTCATTGCACAAACTGTCTGGAATCATTAAATTCTCCTAGGTTGAATAACCTAATAGTCACCTGGAATTAACCACCTTGGAAAAATTATCTAACTGAATTTTCTGCTGCCTTATGAGTCCGGACCTCTCATTTTCTCTCTCATGTCTACAGTCTCTAATGAGAAAGAAATTAATTGATAAGAGGTAATTAGCCACATCTAAAGGGTGCACACTAATTACAGGAAGCTATATGTCTTCTATAGTTAGTGTCAGTAGATGTTTCTGGAATAGTAGCAATGTTTTTTTCATGCACTTTTTGCTGACTTTAAATACTACCTTAAAAATTAACTTGCTCTTTCCCATACTCAGTATGTTTCATACACGATGGGCTATTATGGGTTATGGGTTCCCATAATTCCTATCCAGCTTAGCGAACATTTATGTTGGCTAGGATGAGAACACTTCTAGTCTAGTGTATCTTTAGACTTGATCCTTCCATTGACAGTGGCTGATTAGGGACATAAAGGAAGTCTAGTAGACCCTTCCTCATTGCTAATCAGCACATGGTAAAAAATGAGAGGCTTAATTCCATGCCGATAGTTTTAGTCATCTGGTTTTTCTTGACTCTTCACTTGAATTACATGAGCTTGCAAACTCATAGGTCTCGCATGTCTAATGTCAGTGTTCCAGAACAACCCAACTCCAATTAAAAACTCTGAGACACGCTTCATCTCAAATCCTTCATTTATTGGAATAGGTATACTGGCACATCTGGGAAAACCTGAATTTGAGAGTTCCGAGTTTTCCCTCAATAAATCAAAACCCCATATCCAGCCCCTACACCCATCAGTCCATCACATGGCCCAATCACCATCTGTCCCAACTTGAGACACCACTGCAACCACTCCTCCTCCAGATGCAGGAGCACCATGACCTTGACCAAAAAGAAGAATGCTATTATGTCTAACAAAAACAGAGCCTTGGTAGTACAGTGGT
Organism: Pantherophis guttatus; assembly: GCF_059756535.1. Lineage (NCBI taxonomy): Eukaryota > Metazoa > Chordata > Lepidosauria > Squamata > Colubridae > Pantherophis > Pantherophis guttatus. The sequence goes on along the minus strand of NC_142063.1, from coordinate 93,525,020 downwards.
CTAAGGCACCCTGTTATTAAGCTGGTTATTAAAACCAGATGCCTGCAATTACTGCAGGTTCGAATCTCGCCAAGGCTCAAGGTTGACTCAGCCTTCCATCCTTTCTAAGGTAGGTAAATTGAGGACCCAGTTGTGGGGGCAATAAGCTGACTTTGTATAAATATACAAAAGAATGAAGGCTATTGCTTAGCGCATTGTAAGCCGCCCTGAAAAGGGCGGCATATAAATCAAATTTTAAAAAAAATCACTCTATCGAATCCTCCCTCCAAATTTTCCAAGCGCAAGAAGGTGGCAGCATGGAAGTTTCCGAGGTTAATATGCCTTACAAAGCTGACATCTCTGCTCTATGCTCCACTGGGAGAACTGAAAGTCCAGGCTAGGGAATTGGTCATCATAGAGAAAATCTATTTATGTGGTCATAGGAACTGATTGCAGTTTGATGGCACATAATCAATCAATGCACACACCAACGAGGCAAGGAGAAAATGGGTTCTCTGGTGTGAAATCTTCTATTATAGGCACTGTACATTATTTTATCATGTCCCTCAGTTTATTGTTGCTCTGGTACCACCTACTACTTATCACCTGACTTCATACTGGAAATTTACATCTGCTATTATATATAGTGAAGCGTGACAGATTTTATATATCTCAAAGATGCTCCTGGCTGCTCTTGGCTTACAAGGAAAACACTACTTTAACGACAGCACAGCTACAGACAATTTATGGCTGTTTGCTTATGAGTTGGGGGCAAACAAAGAAAACATCTCTCAGCCATGATTACTGAAAGTGAAGAAAGACTGTTTAGTTACATTTATTATAACTAGCTTCTCCCATCCTCTTCCACAGAGCCCTGCCCTTCATCTACTTCTTATCAGCACGCAGTAATATCGTGAGAAAATGATTCCAAAGTGAATTTGTGAGAAGAAAGTAGTGTCTTACCAGATTGTATTGAAATGGTAGCACATATGAAGGACATTTTTTAATGCTAAACATAACAGTTGTCTGGCTAAGAGTAAAGGTTCCTGAGATCAGCTTTTGTTTTTCTCCCCGCTCCTCACTTTAGGAAGACAATTATGCTTCACTGACATTTGCTATTTTCCTTCTTTTTTCTTTTCTTTTTCTTTTTCTCTTTTCTACCTAAAGGCCATTCCCATTACATATATCCATCCAAGTAATTCCCAACAAAGTATCACACACATCAAAATACTGTGTGTTTGGCTTCTTTTAAATTCTGTTTATTCAGTACATTTAAAAAAATGTGTTTGTGTTTTGAATTAGATCTAGTTCTAGTATTAGAGCTGAGGTGATGTGCCCTGTGTGGTTCCTTTGGCACTCATCAATGAGGGTGAATCAATACCTGGAGTGTTGCATCATCCTAATATATATTCTCATTCAGATTATTGTAAATAACATTTCTCCCGCCTTCCACTGGGCATATTACAGGATCTTTATAAAACAAAGCTATATTGTGATAAGGAAATAATTGGAGAGAGGTTATTTTGTTTTTTTAAATGAAAGTGTACTATATATAATATGGAAACTTAAGCTTACTTGGAATCACCCAGAGTAGTATACAATAGACAATAGATATCTCCAATACCCCGCCTTCCCAAAAAATCACTTGAATCACTAGAATTCATAATGGACTTTGTTTTAGATGGCTTTTAAACATTTTATTTTATCGTATTATTTTCATCTAGAAAGTGTCTGTTAATGGATGTTGGTATCATGGCTATGTGAAATTTGTGTTCTGACACAACATGACACTGACTGCAATTGCTAGGGATTAATGGCATAGGAATGCCACATTTTAAAGCAAATACATCTAGCTCTCATCTTCTGAGATATACTGTGCAAATCACAGTATCCCTCGGTTTGTGTATGCTTTTCTGGTTGCAATACAAGTCGCAGCTGCACGGAAATATTAAATAGGGTAAATATGCACAAAATGTGTACCCTGAAAATAAGACATCCCCTGATAATAAGCCCAATTGGGCTTTTGAGCTCACGTGCTAAAATAACCCCCCCTGAAAATAAGCCCTCCCCAAAAATATTTAACCACATGTGCAGCCTGTCCCCACGATTTCCTCTGGTTAGGGTTAGAGAGACAGAGCTGGAAATCTGGTAAGATGAGCCCTGTCTTGCTCTACATGCCCCAAAATAATAAGACCTTCCCAAAAATAAGGCCAAGCGCTTATTTCGGGGTTAAAAAAATATATAAAACAGGGTCTTATTTTCAGGGAAACATGGTATTTTATGATTAAATATATGCAAACATATGTGATTTGGGAAATATTTGTTAAAAAATAATGCTGAGAGTATGTTTATACATATGTAGTGCTATACAGGTGCATTATGGGCTGTATGTTTTCAGAATGCTTTGTATGGCTTTGGCTTATGTCCTGCCCAGTGCTATATACAAACCCTGACATACAGACCTGGAATTATATTAGACTGAAGGTGTTGTAATGAAGTATATATTAAGCTAATGCAGACCAGAAATAGAGTGATCTGGACAATGCAGCAATAAATCTTATCATCAAGAATTATTCTGGTTGAATTAGTTACCAGATATGACTCCATGTCCATTGTCCAGCAGGGACAGCCTTAAATTCAGATATTGCTTTATGTTTCAATTCACACAGATACATCTAGCGATACTAATTCTGTCTGTAATATATGAAGTGACAAAACATTCAGCCTTTTGTTACTGAAAATAAAAGACCAGAACATTCTCCCCAGCAGCCAAAAGCCAGATAAGCAGGGATTAACATCGGCAATCAGGTGGAAAACAATACCTTAATCAGGGAACTACCAAGGAGACCCCCCCCCTTTAAACTGGCAGGGCAAGCAACTGTATATAAATAGACAGTAAGTACCATACTGACTCATGGATGATGTTACCTAGTTTGGTAATGAAATGTCTGCAAGCAAGCAACAAAGCTTAGAAAGTATTAAGGATCCCACACATTACTATGTATTATCCATAAATGGAACATGAGGTTAAAGGTAAACAGATGAGGAACTCTGCAAGTTTGTCTACAGTGATTGTCTTCTCTTGCAAGGTTTTATGAAAATTCTTTAAAGTATAGCATCTACAAATTAAAAAGAGGCTTTTCTTTGGACATTTTATTTGCTGCCCTCTCATTTCATTATATTTAAAATGGAGAACCCATTAAAAAAAACCCCCACAAAATAAAAAAACTTCAAAAACATAACCAGTACTAAGACTTTAACTCCTGAACAGTAATAAAGGGTGCACTTGTTTCAGTTCCAGTAGCGATTCATTCTATATGACCTCCCATTGCAGAGATAACTTGATATCAACCACAAGATATCAAGAATGAACAGCAGACTAACATGGGAGGATGTTGTCCCATAAAATAGCTTGGGATTAAACTGTTCACGCTTTATACACCATTATGAACGTTTAAAATACGTTTTTCTGAATATTTTCAGAGGGCAGCTGGTAACCAGTGATATTCTTCAGGTGAGGATTATATAGAACTACTCACCACCCACCACCCATGCTGAAATATTGTGGGCCAGTTGCAAATTCCAGACTATCTTTAAGATAGTGTGGGCACTGGTTAGAATGCAGGAGTGCAGGCTAACTCCCTGCTCACTCCAATTCAATTCTGAGTGGCTCAAGATTGACTCAGCTTTCCATCCTTCTGAAGTCAGTAAAATGAGGACCCAGATTGTTGAGGGCAATATGCCGATTCTGTAAACGGCTTAAAGAGGGCTTTAAAGCACTGTGAAGAGGTATATAAGTCTAAGTGCTATTGCTATTGATCTATCTTCCTTCCTTCCTTCCATCCACCCACCCAACACATTTATATAAAGAAATATTTTTGTATCTGCAGCAATTTATGTCAGAAGCTTTATTCCATGTACACATTTTGGGGGGTGGGTGGGCAGGGTTTCAAGTAAGTAAACATAGGACAAAAGTTCCAAAGTAAACTGTAAGTTTACTTATTATCTGTGATCACAATGAGTTATGTCTCTCTCTTTATAACATTATGAACTGTGACATTATGATGTCAGTAAGAATAAGCTCGGCTTCTATAGAGCACAGTATAAAAGCATGGAGATAGTCCTTATATAAGAACAGAACTGTATGTGCAGTATTTTCTTCATCCTGTAGGAGAAACACTAATTTGATTGGAAATGGCTGACACATCTGGGGCTTTAAGACAATGAGTATTAGCCACTTAGGCAGTTTGGTAAATCCTAATAACAAAAACTTAATTCTTAAAAACATTCTATGAATTTAAGAAAGGCGTTTTTGGTGTGTCATGACATCACCATAATAAAAGCATTTAGTTAATGGAAGATCTACAGTTCTCCCACTACAGTTAATGAAGATCAACAGTGTGCACAGAGAACCTACAGATACAAAAATCCATTCATGAAGAAAAAAATCTGAAGTAACTGGTGAAAAACACACAAAATGGATTTCTATATTGCGGGAATGAATCATGGTTGCCAGCAATTAATACTTTCTCATACTAAGAAGATAAATAATACTATATGACATAGTATTACTGTAACATTTTGTAACATTTATCTTAATTGGATTTTAATGATATTACCAAGACAAACATCTCTGGAACAGTCAAGCTCCATTAAAATCCTTTTTGATTGATTGATTATGCTTAGGCTTATCACCTAGCAAAGGTCTGATTGTGTTTCAATTTAAACCCAGCACCCTTGGCCTATTTTACAGTTACTTGAGTATATAAAAAAGCATCCTGAAATATTATCAAATGCTTCAAGATTGCTGTAGTTAGTATTTTTGTTCATTCCCATTTTAACATCCTAAATATAACTTCAAGAATTTAACTTATAAGAATTTAAAAGTATTTAAAAAAATAAGTTTTGTTGCATTTTTCCCATTATTCTTTGGTTCCAAAAATTAATAACTTCCCAATCCAATGTTCTTCAGCTGTATTAAATGTGCAGCTTCCAGAAATCCCATACAATCATTAAAGACTATGATTGTTTGGAAATTCTGAAAATTGAAGCCTGTTTTAATCACATGCTGCATTTGCTACATGGCATATCTGGGCTGCAATAATTTAGATGACCACTAGTTGGCAGCAGAGGTAAAGTATGAATTCCTGCATGTCATCCATAGGTATCCAGGTAAATTATGGGATTAGGTTTTCCCAATAGAAATCACACATTGCGCCAAGGCCTAGGAGCCATTTTATTTTTCAGCTAATAAGGGCAGTGCATTCACTTCCTGTTCTACAAACTGTGTCATTTTCCCCAATAACTGCCTGAGATTTTCTCCTCCACTAGGAAAGGATAATGGAATGCTATTGCGGCATGGAATGCTATTGAGGCAATCCCTTTCCCATTTCTGCCATGGTGTATCCTCCCATAATACAGCCAGCTGCCTTTTTTGGGGGGGGGGAGGGGAAGCTAGCTCAATCTTTGTCATCCATGCAGAATAAAAACTATTACTCCTGAACAACAGCAGCAATTGACACGATGCATTGCAGGAATATAGCTTTCCAGAATCATCTGGATTCACATAACATTAAACCCATGACTGATTGATTAAACCACAATGCTTGGGTTCCAATATTTCTCGGTCTGGTGCCTTCAGAGGTATTATGACTACAACTTCATAAATTTCAACTTAGTCTCTCCTCATGCTGTAGATAATGCGAGCTATATTCCAAAGCATGTGGAGAATGTCAAGTTGGAAAAGGCTGCAATTTATCTTGTTGCGGCCTACAACTTGTATGTGGTGTTTCCCCATTCACTTCAGATTGATGTTTGTCAGAAAATGAATTAAAAATATTACAGGAAAGGCTCCCCCTCCCCACAGGCAGTCACTAATTGTATTAGAAAAGAAAGCATCTAGAACAGTGTTGGCGAACCTTTTCGGCACCAAGTGCAGAAATGGGAGTGTGCGCGTACGGCGAGAGTGTGCCGGAAACCGGAAGAGAAGCTCCCAGGTGTGCATGCACGCATCGGGAAGCTGAGCTTCTGGTTTCCAGTGTGCGCATGAGCGCCAGTTACCTGGTCTTCCGGTTTCTGGCACTAATGCACACATGAAGACAAGCTGGCCAGCATTCATGCACGCACCGGAAACCGGAAGTTCAGCTTCCCAGCCTGCGCATGAGTACCAGGGAGTTGCTCTTCTGGTTTCTGATGCTCCTGCGCACGCAAAGACCAGCTGGTCTTCGCGAGTGCATGCACACCAGAAACCGGAAGAGCAACGGGCAACAGTTGGCATGCCCAGAGAGATGGCTCTGCGTGCCACTTCTGGCATACATGCCAAAGGTTCGCCATCAGAGACCTAGCATGCCTTCTTAATCACCACTTTTGAGATTTTAAAATCAACGTATTTATTGTTCATGGCTTCTGGTCCATAAAGGCAAAAATACTAGAAAAGTTTGTATGCCATACGAAATAGAATAAGTTAACAGTCAAGAGCAAAAATCTAAAAGTGGCTATTTACCTCACAACATCCCACATCAAGATAGTGGCCTGTGCTCAAGTCTTCTCTGATAGCAAATACTCAAAGGGGATGTGTACAAATTCTCCTTCCCTGTGGTACTTTTGTCTTTCATATTAAAATTCCTTGTAAGGAGGAAATGAAGATGGAAAATGAGCAACTTTTCTGCTGTTAAGAATTTTCAGATGTTTCAAATGTTTTAACACTGCAACTTTCATTAGAACAAAATATGAGTCTCTTAGAATGCCTGCCCATCTCAGAAGAAAAATTTAGAAAAACTATGTAAAGTATTTTCTTCATTATGAAAATACTGGAGCCTTTTGTATAAATATATATATATATATACATATGCATCCAAATTCACACATTTTCATCAATCTGGAAGGGACTGAGTTCTAGATGATGGCTCCTTTGCAATAACTCTTGGAAATGACAGGACAGATCATTTCTCTGTCAAAAGCATTATGAGTTGTGTAACTTTCTGAGATGAGATCTTAGTTCTGAGTATAGACCTATCACTGAAAACCTGAGCAATGCATTCTGATGATAGTATACTTCATGTGATGTAGCCTTATATGATACTCTACCACTTCATTATACATGAGATAAAACATTTGAAACATTCTGACATCAAAGAAATCCCTACATTGCAGGGATGAAAGCCAAGCTTTTCATCTACCATTGGGTCATGTGGTTTGGGGATGAGTTATATCCCAACACATTTGGTAGACTCCATGTTGTTTGAAATATGGGGGTTTGACTACACCATGAAAAAGCACTGAATTATTAAACTCTCCACACACAGTATGATGTAGTACATGTTAAGTAGTAAGATGGGAGGCTGTTTATCTTACTCTGTTTCACAGGTTAAATCTCACTGATTTTAGTGATAAATCCAAGGTTACATATTTAGGATTGAAGTGAAAGTATGTCAACCTACAAATGGAAAGTGCGCTTCCCAAGTTACAATGAATTCATTAAAATATGCATTTAGAAGAAGTGACATCTGTGGCATTCAATGGTATTAACAGAATTGCTTTTTGTTAGAAAGTATATACTGGTGCAAAATTAATTTGCCATAATGACCATTGTTATTCTGGTCATCTACAGGCAACTTTAGACAAAAGTCTCTGATGTAGTTGCTTTTCCAAAAACATTATAGCTCATCATGATTCTTTGTGAGGTCTTCTCCATAATTTGTAGCCTGACTTCCAACAAACATGTTCCAATTATCTAGAATCTCTTGTTTGGTTAACTTCTGATCCTGCAAGGAAAAAAATAGCTGGTTAGAGAAACAGCTACAAATATCCAGCTCTAATTACATAGCTTTAATGTATATCTAAAAACAAGATGTGTGTGTGTGTGTGTGTATATATGTGTGTACACACATAAACACGCACACTCTCATACAAAATTACTTGGCTCTATGAAACATGATTATTCAAAATCATAAGATGCAGACAATAATTAGCTGCAGATAAGCTGTAAAAATACCAACAGTCCCTTTTTAATGTTGCTCTAAAATGCTTTAGTTTGTTTCCATGATGAAAATTTGACCTGCGTAATCTAGTTATCCTGAGACAACTGGGTTATATTGATTATATTCTGCTACTTTTGTAGGTATTTCTGGGTATTACTTTCCTCTGAGACCTGCAAATGTACCAAAGATTCAGCAGAAGATCAATAGAAGATTTAGAAGGGACCCTATACACAGCTATGTTCCATTCTAGTCAATTTTGCGCCTCTTTGTTTTAAAAATCCAAACTCTGGTATAAGAACTTGGATTGGTATTTATTCATACTTTTCTCTAAATCCCTTTATTTATAAAGCCTATATGCGGGCCTCAATGCTTCAGGCCATATAAAAAGAACAATATACAAAAAGAGGTGTCAGTAGGCATTTGTTTGCAAAAATACCAAAACAATTTGAAAAATAAATTATTGATGTGAAAAAAAATAATCTTAAATCTCGCTTCCTTAATTTAAAGAAAACACCCATAAATTTTAACTTGTATCGGAAGCAATATTTGGGGGTAGAAGTACACTCTTTAGATTAGAACAAATGTTAAAAATCCACATTAGATTTACAGTTTTACATTTTTTTTACTGTAATACTTTTTTCAAGCATTTTCTGAAAGATTAGCTAATGACATCAAAGTACTCATTCAAATCATGCATTTTTAATAAACATCTTACCAGAATTATTAAATCTTAAATTTATGGTTGGGCAAAATAGAATCAAACCAATAAGCTAACATGACACCTTTGGGGGGGCGGGGGAAGCACTAAATACCTTATCTGCATCTGATTCATAAACTAAATGCCTTGCTTCGGCTTGTGCATGATCGTAATCTTTTGGAAGAATCCAGTGTCGAATCTCTTCTTTATCCATTTTTCCATCCTTGTTTAGATCTCGAAAATCTGCAAACTGTTCACGTTCTGTTACCACCCAATCTGGTTCAGGTCCCCCATCTTCATGTGCAAACATGTCAGCTGGAAACAAGAAATAGTATGTAAAACTCAGATTCTGTACTAGAGAAAAGATGTATATTTCTATACAAATATATTTCCCAATAATTCATGATTATACAAAATCAAATGCATTATAGTCACCCGAAGTATCGGTATGAAAATCCAACCAATAAAACCACATAAATCATGACCATAAACTTGCAATGAAGCTTCTATAACAGATGTCCAATGATTAAAATTAAATAGATGTACAAGACTAGCAAGATAGTTGTTAGGCTAAAGATAATTTCAAGCTTTTTTTAATTACCCCCTTTCTTTATCCCCATAACTCAGGACCTACTAAATCCAAACTTTTTATAATATGTTTATTCATGGGGGGAGGAGAATCATACTCTGCAAAAGAAAGAAAAACAACTATCAACCTGATCTTGAAGAGTTGGAGACAGTAAAACTCATAGAAACCAACATTAAAAGAACACTAGGTTGGAAAAATCATATGAACCGTATGTAGGCAATTTATGGTAAATGTATTAGAAGTGGTCCATGCAATTATATCTCACAACATAATTTTCCATCATTTCCTTTTCTTGTGGTTTAGTGCTACATCTTCATTAATACTGACTGTAGTTTGCAGAAATTGGATTCAGCTTGTAAGATGGGAGAAAATTTGTTTTATAGCCAGTTAAAAATTCAAGAGTTAGATGTGAACTTCTGCACCAGATAGGAGGGATTGGGGAGGGGGGGGGAAGAGTGTAATGATTCTCAGAATCCACTTTGCATATGCTCTTATGTTATTTGCATGGTGGCGTCACACTTCTTTTATCATCATGCAGCATTTTACTGCTCTTGAATTGATAATGTAACTGCTACTTGAAGGACAACCCAAAAATCCATGTATATGCTTAAATATTTCACACATTCTGTAAATCACCTTTCTCCTTATTTGCTGCTCTGATATATGATATAATCGTATCTATAGCAAACAAAAAAAGTGGGCTTCATTTTTATTTAAGTCATCAGATAATATGAAAGAGGCCGAGCTGATAAGGGAAAAGTGTCATTTAATATATAATTATAAATGCATTTGTTTAGAGATAATTTCTTCTGCACGGTATATTAGAATATAAAATAGTTCACACAAAATCAAGATATTGTCTGCAACTGGGATTACAGCACAGGTAGTCCTTGATTTACAACAGTTCATTTAATGACTGTTCAAAGTTACAATGATACTGAAAAAAAGTTACTTATGACCATTTTTTACTCTTATGACCACTGTGGCATCCCTGTGGTCACATGATCATAATCCAGATGTTTGGCAACTCATATTTATGACAGCTGCAGTATCCTGGGGTCATGTTGTTACCTTTTGCAACCTTCTGACAAGCAAAGTCAATGGGGAAGCCAATTCATTAAGAACCCTGTTACTAACTTTACAAAATGGGGCAAAACTCACTTAACAAATGTTTCACTTAGCAACAGAACTTTTAGGTTCAATTGTGGGCGTAACTCGAGAACTACCTGTCCTGCCCACTTTATGTGTGCTGCATGTATAAAACAAGTAGAGTTGTAATTCTGCTGCCATGGTTGCCCTTTTCTGCTGCTTCCCAAATATTAAAAGATTCTATTCTCACCACATCTTCAAAATTAAACAATTTCTACTTTGGTTTACGCTGCTAAACCTATGCTACTTCAGCAGGCTTATTTACAAGCCTTAGTATTGTTTTATCTTCTTGCATCTTTTGTCTGGTGGAAAACAACTTTTTTTTTAATAAAATAGGAGAATGCTGATCCCTTTTTTTACCTACTAAATATCTTCTAAGATGAGAGAAGTTGGAAGAGTCACACTTTCCTGTTACACAATCCAACCACTTTCTTTTATGCTACCTTTAGAAGGCTGACTAGAAAAACAGCCTAGAGCAACTTTGCATTTTCTTTCTGCCAGCCGAAGTCTCTGTGGATAACATCAGAATCAAACAAGCTGAAGGAATAGAAAGCACCAGGAATTTTAGAGAAACAACAGTCAGCTATGTGGAACTTAGTGGTCTTTAGTGAGGCTTTAGATATATCCGTTCATTTGAAGTACCGGTACCTCTTCATTAACTTTCCTTTTCTTTTCTTTGCCCTGAGCACTAAGTACTCCAAAGAGGAACCAATGTTGCTTTGAAAAAGCAGGACGACTTGGAAATCAAACAACACTCGGAAAAAATGAGTTAGGAAAGCTAAGGCTCAGAATGAACTAAAATGTGCCACAAATGTAAAAAAATAGTAATAATTTTTTTCCAACATGTAAAAAACGAGAAAAAAGCGAATCACAGTGTTATTAACAAATCTGGCTTTCCCAATTGACTTTGCTTGTTGGAAGCCAACTGAAAAGGTAACAAACCATGATCGTTTGACTGCAAGCCACTGCAATAATACTAAACATTGTAATTTTAAGGATCGTCGCTAAGTCACTTTTTCTGAGGCTGTTGCAACTTTGAACGGTTGTTAAACAAAAGGTCAAGACTACCTGTATCTGAGTTGCTTAACAAGTAAGGACATGGTAACATTCTTTTCCCTAAACTGACAATAGGAAGTCAAAAGCCAGATGATGTCTTTCTTATCAAGTGTGTTTATCGTACTTCTGAACAAATGCTGATGCACAATCAACAAAGACACTTGAGCTCTTTAGCTGATTTCCAGTTTCTATGAATATTGAATACGATTTGGGGCTTTTATCCACGAAAATCCTATACAATATTAGGCTTGCATCTAGATTTCAGGTAATTTCTAAGAAAGAACACGACTGATGCCCAGTACTTACAGACAGAATGTGTAGTCTCACTACCAATCTATGTGCAGTTTCTAACTGGGGAGACTACCCAAACTGGTCATAAGAAATCATATTTATTTTACAGGATTTTTTTTATGAACAACAATATGGATTTATACCTAAAAGACAACTATTAGATAATATTAGAAATGTTTTGAATATTGTGGGCTACCTTCGAACAACATAATGAAAAACAAGCATTGATATTCCAAATGGAGAGAAAGCCTTTGATAATTTGAATTTTTGTTTGTTTGTTTACAGTTCTGGAACATATGAAACTTGGCGATAATTTTATTAAAGATATAAGATTGATTTATATGTCTCAGAAAGCATACACAATTGTTAATGGAAAATAACAAAACCTTGTGAGATTCAAAAAGGAATAAGACAAGAATATTCACTGTCTCCATTTTTGCTCATTATGGTTCTTGAGGTATTGAATAAAAGACGACAAGTTTAGAAAATTGTAGGAGTTAAGATTTAAAACAAATGTATAAGTTAAGGGAAGAAAATAGGCAGAAAAAAAAATACTAGTTGACATACTGGAACTCATTAGAAAACTACTAAGGCAAATTTAAAATGAAATCAAGAGGCTAATGAAAAGCAGGAGGATATAATTGTCAATGGTTTCCCCATTTATAGTTATCCAAAAGATTTAAAATGGAGCAAAGTAAGATAGAACTTGAAATACATTTGGGTACTGATAATGAGCCTGAGTGGCGCAGCAGACTAATGCTACTGTTAAAGGTAGTATTTAGCTTCCAGCTGCCTGCAATTACTGCGAGTTCAATTCTCACCAGGCTCAAGATTGACTCAGCCTTCCATCCTTTCTAAGGTAGGTAAAATGAGGACCCGGTTTGTGGGGGCAATAAGCTGATTTTGCATAAAATATACAATAGTCTAAAGGCTATTGCTTAACGCATTGTAAGCCGTCCTGAGTCTTCGAAGAAGGGCGGCATATAAATCAAAATTAAAAAAATAAAAATAAAAATAAAAATGAACATGTAATTCCTAAAAATACATAATCGCTTGTTGAAATTTGAAACATGAAAAATAAGTTAAAAAATGTATGATAAAGCAGGTCAAGGCTTTTGGTTATAATATACAGATGGATCGATGGGAAAATATGTGGTTAAAAGTTGAAATTTATACTGTGTTTTGATCTAAAAGAGAATTTGTATTAAATGATGTATCATTAGTACATGACATAATGTACTGTCTAGGACCGTGATGGCGCACCTATGGCACACATGCCACAGGTGGCACATGTAGGCCTCTCTGCCGGCACGCAAGCCCTCGCCCCAGTTGAGCTGTATATACATCCAACAGGAATAGGAAGTGCCTCATAGGAGCAAATAGAGATAAATCCTAGAGAGGCAGGAAATGCATCACTGAACAATGGAGATAAAAGCTAGAGAGGAATAAAGCTGCATACAAGGCACATATAACACCTGTGACAGCATAGGCATGCAGAGGGGGCGGGGGGAGTGCGGGGGGTGTGGGGGAGCTCGTGCAGGGGGTGGTGCACACATGCACAGGGGATGTGTCGTGCGTGCATTGTATTATGAGTGTGGGCATGCGCATGTGTGCTGTTGTGCACGTGTGTGTGCACTTTCGGCACGCAAGGACAAAAAGGTTAGCCATCACTTGTCTAGGACATATAAAAGCACTTCAAATGTATGTTGGAAATGTAAACATGAAGGGACATTTTATCATGTTTGGTGGACATGAATAAAAGCTAAAAGAAATGGATTCAAATACAAACTTTGATATAGAGGATGTTAAAGACCAGTTTTCAATTGAAGTCATAATTTAGGACTAATGGGAGAATAGTTAGAAAAATGTCATGGGAGATTATTTCAATATATGATTAGTGTGATGAGATTAATATATGCACCAAAATGGAAAGATTCAACATTGTCCATAATGGAAGAATTATTGGCGAAGTTAACATATTTTGCTGAAATGGCTGAATTATTTTCTTTGATTAGAGAAAAGATATTATCTACAATTATTGGTGAGTAGAACTATCTTATGGATATTTTACAAGAAATTATAAAAATGAGCTTTTGAATTATGTCTTTGAGGATTCAAGAGGATAAATTATAGAAAGGAGGAATATGATTCTTTATATATATTTTCCTTCTTTCTATTTTTATTCAGTTTTTCTCTTTTCTTGAGCTTTTTGCTTTTTTTCTTCCTTATATTATATTACTTTGTATTCACTTTAAAAGTTTCAGTAAAAATCACATATTTATTTTAAAAGAAACCATATTTATAATAAATAGTAGAATTCTCCATGCCATGGCATACCAATGTATTCATCCTGATCCACAAAACCATCTTCATTTTTGTCTATGTCCTCCAGTGTTTCCTGTCACAATAAGAGGAAACAAGCTGTCAGTATAAAGATACCTAGTTTTTTCTGCAAACTGCTTATAAATCTTTCATTTTCAGCTGTCCTTTTACATCAGCATCTCCCAATGTGAAGCCCTCCAGTGGTCTTGGACTTCCATAATCTTCAGCCAGCTTGGCCTATTGAGTGCTTGCTAGGAATTATGTGAGTTGACATCTAAAATATTTGGAAAGGTACAGTCTGGGAAATACTGTTTACACCAAGAGCAGCAGAGCCTTTTTTTAAAATCAAACATATAACAAATGTAATGTTATATTATCTAAATATTTTTCCTGAACATACATGCAAGGTATGTTTTACCTTAGAATCTTCTTTATACACAGGAATTGGCTACAGGAGCTTCTGTAATATTTCTCTGGAGATATCATATATATAAAAATACCTGAACTTTCAAAGATTGCTTAGTCAATTAAATATCAGGTCATTTAATAAATCAATATGACTAATAATATTGTAAGGTTCCAAGTTAGGAATAGCAAATACAGTTTCTAAGCCTCAGAAACAGCAGTAAGCCTCTGATTCAGTACATACTGTGGGAAGAGCTTAAGCCCAAATCTCAGTATCTCAACAACAACAAAAAAGAAAAGCCTGGAAACCAGGGAATTTTGGAAACTACAGTCAACAGTTGGACGACCGGAGAAAACTGGTCTTGACATCACTTAGTTGGGCCAATGGCTGACTATGCCTAGCTTGATATCACACACTGGAATATTTTTTATTTCAGAGGTTCTCAACCTGGGATCTGCAGACCCCAGGGGGCCATGATGTCATCATAGGGGTCCGTGAAGGCTTGAAGAAATGTTATTACGATTTAAATCTTGAGTTAAGTCTTGGTGGTCTGGGGCCATGGTTCATTGCCACAAAAGGTATTTAAAGGGAATCTGTGATAAAGAAATAGTTGAGAACCACTAGTTTATTTGATTTTGTTAAATATAATAGTGTGAAACTAGCCAACGATTTAATCGTGGTTAATTGAGTACGCGATAAATGATGCTTAACGTATGTGAATTATACCATAATAAGGCACTGCCTATGTTTCTGATAAAGTAAAATTATGCCATAGTAAACAGCCACACCCTGATTTCTACAGCTAATTTGAAGGATTGTGAGAACAGCCCGGCTTTGTAGCACTGAAGCATCAATGGGCCTGTAATGTATCAAAAATAGGAGGCAAAGGGTTGGCCGTTGTAGGCAAAATGTAGACAAAACACAAAGTTTGCATTTTTATGATTTTCAATGGATGCCACTTTAAAACGTTTAACACAAGCATTTTTTCTCAGTATTGTTGCTTTAGTATGTGATAAAATCAAGGATTTGTTGAATACTTCAATAAAGCAATATTCATGGCAAAATGGGTCCATGTCTATGACTCTATTTGCCACCTTACTACTAAACAATCTTCAGATAGAATTGATCAACATATAAAAGAGATCACCAAAATTTGGGAGAGAAGCAGGGGTGAAATGCTACCGGTTTGCTCCAGTTCAGGTGAACCGGTAGTGATAAAAACTACCAGTTCGGGCGAACTGGTAATTAGCTACTGGTTTGGTTGAACCAGCAGTTTAAAAAGCTACTGATCCCTCTAAACCAGTATTTCCGATGATCAGCTGTGCCGTGGGGTTTATCTTTGCTAGAAAGCAGGATTTCCTGCTTTCTAGCAAAGCTAAATCGTGTGGCACAGCTGATTCCCCCTCCTGCTGTTCTACTTACCTTCCCAAGCCTCCTTTTGGTGCGTGCTGCGCATGCGCAGTACGCACCAAAAGGAGGCTTGGGAAGGTAAGTAGAAGAAGGAGGGGGAAATCAGCTTTGCTGCGAGGTTTATCTTTGCTAGAAAGCAGAAAATCCTGTTTTCTTGTGAAGCTAAATTGCGCGGCACAGCTGATCTCCCCCTTTCGTTTCTACTTACCTTCCCAAGCCTCATTTTGGCGCGCGGCACGCATGCGCGACCAGCAAACCGGTAGCAAACTGGTTCTGATTTCACCACTGGAGAGAGGCTACTTTTTAGCAGCCTAATTCCTAAAAGCAGCTTTCCTTCTGGATGAAAAGAACAGTAATTACTGTCTAGGAAACCTTGCCTTGAAAAATGAGAAAGTCATTTTCAAACTGATGTAATAAAAGGGAAGCCCAAAGGAATAAAGGTAGCTTTGCCATAGCTTACTAGAACAACAATGTCTTTCATATGTTCAAACTCCTCCGGGTGAAGGAAAGCAGTGAATTCCTCACGAGTTGCTTCTGAATCACCATCCAGATCAGCTTGTTTGAATCTTCTTTCATCTCTGGGCAGCATTTTCTTAAAATTGTGTTGCTCTGTGACATCTTGGAACTCTTTGGAATGCTCTATAGAAAAAAGAAATTATTAAAATAAGATGAACCAAACTAAAATTGCAGGAATAATTAACACCAGAGTGTTTTATCCAGGAATGCTATGCTAGAATCTAAATCTCTAAATCTCTCCTACATAAGACATACATCCAGTACAGTATTCTGTTTATGGGAATTCCTCCACTAGATTTTTGAACCTACTGTTGTATATACATACAGTTATAGCTCCATATTCTTCAAATAAAAAAATTAATTCTTTTCTTAACCCACAATAAAAAACCATAGCATTTTGTATTTACTAGAGAGATTCTTTGACAAAGCTACGTATCTGCGTCCCTTTCCCATCCTTATATATACTATCAGTGTTGCAGCAGCTGCTGCTTCCATGTGCTTTAAACAGAAGGAAGGTATTTTAAGAGGATTTAATTAAAATTTTAGTCCTCAAAACAATGGTATTATGAAAATAGCCCAAGCAGTCCCTTTTTCTTTACACCCAAAAGCATTTGTGTTTTGACATATACACTTTATACATAGGAATCTTACTTGTTTTTAACAATGTGCACAGAGCCACCAAGTTGGCCAGAAAACTGATATGCTTGAATAAGCACATGTAGTCAGAAACAAAGGATATAGGAACGCTATACCCACCCTCTTTAATGGTACCCATGTCCTCTGGAACTCAAAACTGAATTCAAAGTCCCATTTAGTGATTCATTTACATTTAGATTAAATTGACAAATGCATTTCTTCTTTTCTGTAATCATTTCTTACCTGTGCATCTTGTCTGCCTATATTTACAAAACAAGTGAGTTTCTGCTTTCTTGCAATTTAATCTTGAATACATCAAAGACAAATATGAATAACCTGCAGCCTGGCTGTAGCCCTTGGCTTATTTAATATACACAAGGCTCGCTTTTCATACGGAGAAAGTGAAGCAGGGTACTTCAGGGAGATTTGGAATTTTTCTGCTCCAAAATTTCAGATATTCTTTAGCATTCAAGTTCTCTCAGATATATTTTATATCAAATTTATCATACATGTAAAATGCCAAAATGGGATTGATAGGATCTAGGTTTGAACTAAGCTGTTGTTTCCTATCAGAGAATACTTTACTAAATACTTTACTTCCAGTCATACTACTCTGGAAAAGAACCAAAAAGGAATATATCCAAAATTGTTCCATAAGCCTTTTTAGAAACAATGCTAGAATTCAGAACTGCTGATGATTGTGCTCTGTGTGTGTGAGTATTTTTATTCCAATATTTTCCAAAAGTCCAAGAACTTAATTCACTATGGGAATTATATTAGTCTTAGGTATTTTTTTAGCACTACCTAGTTATTAGGCTAATTTTTCATCCATCCACCATTCATTCCAGTTCTGTTGCATATGAATTAGGTTCAGTTATATAGCTGATAAATGTAAACAAATACAGCTGAATGTCTAGAATTTTCTTACCTAAGTAGTAGCCATATGATGCTTGTTTATATTCTTCCCATGAAATTTTATTGTCTTTATTGAGATCATAATCCTTCCAGACTTTAGCCACATTTTCAAAGATGTAACGTTTCTGTACTCTTTTAATCCAATTTTTCAGTTCTTCTGTTGTGATAAAACCATCTTTATCATCATCAATCCGATCAACAATTTTGCTGAGATAAAAGGAAAAGTAATCAGATAATTAGAATTTTGGTAAATATTCTTCAGAATTTGCATTACTATCCATATTATCCTAGGTAACTGTTCTACAAATTGCCATACCTTGTACAAATACATTTGCTTAAAATGAATCTTCTGAATGGGAACCAGCATGATACCTATCTAAGGATCACATGATGCATTTTATCTCTGCTGTTTAGCACTGCTGTTTGAACCAACATATTCTTCATGCATATCTGTCCTCCAGATCATATACAAATATCCAAATCAGTATCTGAATTATAGCAAAATATACTTGAGCAATCCATCCAATCCTTTACCACAGCCTTTCCAATATGGTTATTTTCAAGTCTGTTAGAACACAATTCCCTCATCTACTGCCATCAAGGAAGGATTCTGTAACCACTGATACCACAATTATGAATATATGTTATATGGAGCAGAATTTCCACTCTTGCAGAAAAATATACTATGTGTTCATATCAGAGCACAAAGAAAGACACCTAAAAAGTATAATTTATTCTGCATAAAAGTATAGTGATCATACCACCATAAACAGCAGCTTAATTCCACATTTACACAGAATCTTATTTGGGGAGATAAAAGTCAAAAGTATTACAACACTTAAGAGACACAGGCATCCATGGAAAGCTATGTTGATGTCAAAATGACTATTCATGCATTTTGTCATCACACAAACGATGCAAAAATATATGGGCATCCCAAAGTCTGACACAATTATGCAAGTCACAGCATTTACATGATGTTTCTCATATCATCATGTGTTTCCCTTTTGTGCTCCCTAAGTCTGGAGAAAAAAAACATAAAACTCAAAAACAAAAAGAAAAAAGGAGAAAACAGGAAATAAGAAGAAACAGTGCAGTAAGTCGGCTCAGAAAGCTCTTCCATTCTTCTGGCGTGGTAGCCAAAGAGCAACTGAAGTTGAAGGAAATGAATAATAAGTTGTTCTTTTATAAAAGTGAATAAAAAAGGAACATCCACCCAGGGTGAAGTTAAAAGTAAACATGATAAGATGGTCGTTGTTAGACAAGAATTGCCAAGATGACCCTTTTAAAGTATAAAATAACTTTTTTTTAAAATTTGATTTATATGCCGCCCTTCTCCGGAGACTCAGGGCGGCTTACAGTGCGTTAAGCAATAGCCTTCATACTTTTGTATATTTTATACAAACTCAGTTTATTGCCCCCACAAACTGGGTCCAACTTGGAGAATGACTTAGGAGAATAAAGGGGAGTTGGGAGGGCTTCTTTGGTGTGCATTGTGTGCATTGTGTAGGAGTATAAAATGTGTAGCTTGAAAACCGCTTCTTGCGCTCTTTGAACTCAATCCCTTTGGGAAGGGTCTAAGAGGCCGTGCTTGCAACCGCTTTTTATTTTTCTTCATTTTATCTCCAATAAACCTTTGATTTTGTGAATCAGACTTGTTTATGAATTGTGAGGATTAAAATATTTGGGTCTTATATCTTACAAAGTGATTAAATAGGACCTTGATCTTTGAGCATATGAAAACTGATTTTCACCAAAAATGTGGCTCTAGACCAAACTCGATTTCATTGAAGGCCGCATCAGGGTTGTGTTTTACCTCAGGGGGCCAGGGTGGGCAGGCCAGCATGACATCATTTGTGTTGGGGGCACCTGTGGTGGCCTGAGAGCTCTGCCATGAAAACGGGCTCCTGGACCCTATTTTCAGCTGTGACTGCCTCCTGCAGTCCTCTGCCAGTAAAAACAGAGCTCAGGGAAACCGTGCACAGCCCTCCCGAGCTCCGTTTTCACTGGCAGAGGCACCGTGTGCCGGTCCTTCGTTGTTTCTGGCCCCTGTGGGCCAGATCGAAGCACCCTGTGAGCCAGATCTGGCCTGCAGGCCTTGAGTTTCACACCCCTGCTCTATACAGTTTCTAAGAGACCACTGAACAAACACAGAACCCATAGATAACCATACGGTTAGAGGTAAACAATCTGCTACCTCTGCTTATGTAACAAATGATACCACTCACAATTTGTAGTCGGCCCCAAGATGTGTAAACCTTCTGCAGCTTATCCTCAGTTTTCCTGATTGCTGCCACCGGAGTCTCTTTTATCTCCACTAAGATGTAAAATAGCCCTCTTACAAGTTTGTTAGCTAATTTGTTTGCTAACAGGTTGTTTTGCAACTACAGTTGTAGCAGATCAAGTGACTAGGAAACTACAGGTAGTCCTGGACTTACAACCGATTGTTTAGCAACCATTCGAAATTACCACAGCACTTTAAAAAGTGACTTACAATCAATCTTCTCACTTACAACCATTACAACATCTCCACATCTCCACATGATGTGTAGATGATTCTCTTAACTGCAATAATTCACTTAACAACCATGTCAAAAAGGGCCATAAAATCAGGTGTGAGTCACTTAATAAGTGCTTTGCTTAGTAACAGAAATTCTGGTCCCAATTATGGTCGTAAGTCAAGGACCTCCAGCTATGGTCATGGGAGTAAGGGTTTTTGGAAAACCCCAATGTATCCCCAATGCAGATGTAATCTGCATGACAGCAGATGATACACTTCAGTATCTACTATAACTGTGATGGCGAACCTATGGCACGCGTGCCACAGGTGGCATGCATAACCATATCAGTGGGCACCCCAGCTCAGTCCGACACGCATGCCAGCTGATTTTTGGGCCTTCTGGGCCCACCAGAAGTAGGGAAACAGGCTGTTTCCTGCCTCCAGAGGGCCTGGGATGGGTAGGGAAGGCCCGTTTTTCTTTCTCACCTGGATCCAGATCCTCTCTATGCATCTGGGGAGGGTGAAAATAGCCCACATAGAATTATGGGTGTGGGTACACACGCGCGCGAACCTCCCCCGCCCCCCTTCCTGGCACGCGATGGCAAAAAGGTTAGCCATCACTGTACTATAATGTCCTCCTTCAAATATATAAACTAGATTTTTATTTTTAAACTGTGTATCTCTTTGGTAATTTTTTAATTATCTGATACACCAATATCCCTCCATTCCACCAGGGACACAAAGAGAATATACACAGCCCTCTCTCCTACAATTGTTCCCAACCGCAACAAACCTGTGAGGCACAATGGCTGGAAAAAAACCTGGCCCAAAATCATTGAGCACACTTCCAGTATGAATCCCAAACTTTAACTACTCTACCACACTGCCTTATCCATCTAAGATAACATTATTGTTTGAAGAAATATTTTCTCTGATATTTTTACCTCCATAAACTATGATTACATTTAAAAAAAAATATTGCATTATTGTGACTGACCTGCAATCTATTTTTTGAGGAAGGGTTGCATTATAAACAAATGACATTTCACAGTCTCTGTCTTTACCCGTGTCCTTTCTTAGTCTTTCTCCCCATTTCACTCTGCCTTTGCTTTCAACTAGTTGTCTGATCAGGCAGGAGGAGAAGAAGAAGAATTGGAAATGTATGCAAGAGATTCTCATTCTCTGGAAATAATCCCTCGTGCCTTCTCCAAGAAAACCTACGTGGCATTTTAAGCCACTCCTCAGACAGTGATTTGGGGGGGGGGAGAGAAAGGAAATAAGAGAAATGGAGTGACAGCAAAGTAAACATACATTAACCCAACAGGAGTCAAATTTGAACACCAACTGATGATATCTGACTACTGAATTTGTAGGGATTTGATAATTTAGCATGTTTTAAAAGTACCGATCACATTTTTTTCCCCACATAAACATACATAAAGGTACTTAAGTCAAGTTTTGTGGAGTGTTGCCTAAGCCAAATTAACATGCCAAAATACAAATTCCAACTTCCTTCCCCATAGAGAGGGATATACATCAGAAAAGAGATCTGTATCTGGATTACAGATTGCATCTGGAGGTTCCCATGACCCAAAGTATAGTTATACACAAATGAAATCCTAATTTAACAGACCACTTGGTGGGAGAGATTGACTATTGTTCTTCTTTGTCAGTGAAGTAAGACATTTGTTCTGCACCAAAAAAGGCATACAGAATTTAGAATGCCCCTCAGATACCTAACAAAAGACCAAGTCTTCTACACCTGCCTCCAGGTTCAAGCAAGCAGGGATGCGAGTCATATCAGCTTTCTCTGTACCGTATGGATGCTTTGAACACACAGCACTCACCAAGCATAGAAGGAATGTCAGACTGAAGAGGACAGAAATCAGCTGATTCACCTTTACCTGTGACCCATCTCGATAACCAGATGACAAAAAAATCCAATGACATTATCAAACTCTGGGCCCAGTTACTGGAGACACTATTTGGGTTGAAGTCTAAAGTTGCTCCATCAAACATGGAAGCCCTACCAACTGTGTCCTGGACCACATCCTAGGTAGGCATCACCAAAACACAGTGTTGACACAACTGCCAGGCCCACCCACACCTTTATTCTATTCATTTATGCACACTTGCTTCTCCTCTCCTCCATCTTAGAAATTAGACTTTAAAGGGGGCTCTACTAACATCAATAAGAGCTATTTTGAATAAAAGTTGACAATTCTTCAAGAGAGGGTTACAATCTTAGGAATGAAAGGCCTTCTCTCCCCTCACTAACACCACATCTTGAAAAACCCACCCACAAATCAAAGTTTTCGTTTACTTCAACTGCTGACTTCAACTTCCTCAGCCAACAGCAAAAATCCCCAAATGACACCATGAAATAATGTTCTTCATACAAATGCCATAAAAATATATTCACACCAGGACACCAGCTACAGCATTTGCATGACATTATGCATGTTTTAACATTTGTTGCTCCCTCCAATGGCCATATACAGTAGTGGTCAAAATTGTGGAAACCTTTTAAAAGAAACATTGATTTGATTTGGGTCTTTGAAGTACAGAAAATACATGAAATACTGATTGTTTTAAAATGATAAATGAATACTATAAAGTGCTGTTTGGATTTGAAGTTTAAGGGTTAGGGTGACTACATAATAAAATCTTAAATATTAGAATAAGATGTTAGATTGGATGACAAAAATTGGGTTTAGATTTAGGATGTTAATCGATGAAATTGGGAATTTATACCTATGTTATACCAGGCCAAACTCTTGCTCCAAAAATATGTTGTTTTATGTTTTAAAAATAAATTTAAAAAAAATTCAAAAAAAAAATTGTGGAAAGCTTTTGGGAAAAGTGTATTTTTGAGGTTTGATGGCTAATAACACCACTTTTTTTTTGAGTTTTAAGATAATCATATTCTACTGCTGGAATGGCCTAGGAATAGCCCAGACCTTAACCCAATTGAAAATCTATGGAGCCGACTAAAGAAACTTGTTAGTCAGAAGCAACCCAGCAATAAAATCCAGTTAATAGAGGCAATCATTCAATCTTGGTTTCACATTATAACAACTGCAGAACTAAAAGACTTGGTTCACTCCATGGGAAGATGTTGTAAAACCGTAATTAATGCTAAAGATTACCCAACTAAGTATTAACTGACATGGTGATAATTTTTGTATATCTCATTTTTTTCTACCTGTTTCACTGTTCTTCTTTATACTGTAACTGCTATTCTAATAGCAAATCCTTCATAAAAGTTATTGCATTACATTCTTGATTAAATTATCTTTCCATTGATATATAATTTTATGGTACTACTCCAAAAAAAAGTGGTGTTATTAGCTAGTTTTAGAAAATACACTTTTCCCAAAAGGTTTCCACAATTTTGGCCACTACTATAATAGTAATAATACTGTAATACTTTCCCATCCCAGGTCTGGGGATGTTAAATGGGATAAAAAACTGAGGAAGAAAAATTAGGTTATATGGGAAGCCATTGCAGACTGTATTTTGCCTAGAGAAAAGCAATTCTCTCTGCCCGCCTCAGACAGAAAAGTCAAGTTTATTACAAAGTTAGGCCAGACAAGAGAGATATTCCATTTATAGAAGAGTATAAATTTGGAGAATATTCTCGTTCACAGGGTAATCTCAAATTTATCTCTCTGGTTTCTCTAATCAGCAGATTTGTCACGAAGATCAAATGGGAAGATTAAACTTGAGTATCTTGGAGAAGAGAGTAATATATGGGATCCATGTGACTGTAGGTTTGACTTCCTCCTATCTGTGACACCCTTTGGTGAGCAAACTGTTCACATGCTCTGTTATGGTGTTACTATTTCACTTTTGATCTTTCAACTTGTTTTTTAAAATCCAACACCATTGAAATGCTTTCCACCAATTCTTATTAGTTGCTAGGTTTCTTTTCTTAAGAGTCAGACTTGTCTATTCATATCCTGCCTGCCGCAACATGAATTGGAAGTGGACACCTAATCAGATTTTATTTTCGCAATCTTTTCAGCCAACTCTAATGTTTTTTAAAAAAATTGTTGTTGTTGTTGCAAAACAATAGGTTTTGCACTACAGGTAGTCCTTGACTTACTATCACAATTGAGCCCAGAATTTATGTTGCTAAGTGAGAAATTTGTTGAGCTTTGTCCCATTTTACGACTTTTCTTGCCATGTTTGTTAGGAGAATCACTGCAGTTGCTAAATTAGTAACACGGTTGTTAAGTGAATCTGGCTTCCCCATTGATTTTGCTTGACAAAAGGTTGCAAAAGGGGATCGGGTCACCCTAGGACTCGGCAACTGTCATAAATATGAACCAGTTGTCAAGCATCCAAATGTAAATCACGTGACCATGGGGATGCTGCAATGGTCATCTGTGTGAAAAATGGTCATAAGTCACGTTTTTCAGTGCCGTTGTAACTTCGAATAGTCACGTGATTTACATTTGGATGCTTAACAACTGGAACTGTTGTAAGTCGAGGACTATGTGTATAATGTCGAGTCCCACTCTGTAAACCTAACCCCTTCATCCCACAATTATGCATCCGCCAACACAAGATACATAATTGTCATGCACTGGGTAGATCTCTCACCCAGGAAAGACTCTTGTTTGTGCTGCAACAAATTAAGGAAGTCACCCTCCAAAAGTTTAAAAAAGAGAAAGAAAACCTCTCCTACAAGAATACTTTTCATTTCAATGAGCTGATCCTCGACTTCAATCTCCCATATAAAACTAGAATTCTGTATACTGTATGATCTAGGAATGAAACTGATTTTCCATTCAAGGCGTTGATGGGAACTTTCCCTCCCGCCACGTTACCAAGGCATCATAGTAAGAAATTTCTTCGCCTCTTGCAGAGTTGATTTTCGCTGCCGAAAATCGTTTATCAGGAAAGAGAAAAGACTATTAAACTTTGACAGCACAGTGGTTAAACTCCGTCGGCGTGCAAAATACTATTATTTCACTCTGTACCTACTTGGAGAAAATCTCCAAATCCCCCTTCCCAAGAACGTCCTCTTGCCTCGAGGAACGAGGGACCTTTTATGCCTTCCAGTATTGGTAAAATATAAGGACCGTCTTACCCCAACCGTTCCTGGCTTTCCTGCGGGGTGAGTTGATCGAAAGTTTTGGCATCATCTTTGCCCAGAAAGGCTTCGTGATCATACTGGAAGCTCTGGTTATCTTCGTGTTGCCGGTTGCCGAGTTCGGGATCGGGACGAACGACTCTCTCCTTTCTGAAAGTGGGGACGCCCAAGGACCTGTTGATGCACAATACTAGCATCAGCCCCACCGTGAGAGAGCTGGAAGTTGTTCCCAGGCTCATGGCTCCTTCCGGCCCGAGGGCGGTTTGTCTCCGATGAAACTTTCGCGTCTCCGATACACGTCGAGAGGGGAACCTCCTTCACTTTGCAGAGCCTAACACGTGTCTTCTGCTTGGGCTGCCTCCCAGTCCAGCGGATCTCGCCCCTCTCGCGCCACGCGCTCATAAAGGCTCAACGCGGGGTCGACCCGTTTTTCCTGCCCCCCATTGTACAAATCCTGGTCCAGCTGCAAAAGCCTGGCTTTTAAAAGACGTCTATGAATGGCCTAATTTGGACTGGTCATTGGATTTCCTCCCCCCCCCACCACCACCACCACTCCCAGCCAGTCAGCAACGCGGTTGCAAACGGGTGAAGCTCCGCGCCGTTGCGTGCTACGCCTCGCGCGATTGGATAAGAGGAGATGCCTAAGTTGAAAGGTGGAGCCGCCCGACCGCCACGTTTGCAAGGCGGCTCCAGTTTCTTCTGAGGACCAATTGCGAAACTGGCGGGAGGAGGCGGGCTGAAGAAAGAAAAGATTCCAGCGGGAAAGATTCCCAACGCCAACGTGTTATTACTCTTATTTCTTTCCCCGGAAGAAATGCTGTATAGTTATTCAGCCTCATCAGCTAGTCATGTTCATCTGGGAAGGATATTCCTCGGTCGCTTCTGACTGTTTGTGCCTTGATGGATATCGTATCATGGAGACTGCCTTGAGTTCATGTAAATTCGTGCTTATGTCGTCAGACATAATATCTAACCACCTTGCCAATAAAGGAGAATATTGGCAGCTCAGGGTTAAATGAGGGCTCCTTAGTGCTCTCTGAGCTTGGTCGTTTTTTCTTGCAGACGTTTTGTTACCCAAACTAGGCAACGTCATCAGTGCTAGGATAAGCTAGGTCTAGCACTGATGATGTTACCTAGTTTGGTAATGAATAAGGTGACCAGATTTTAACATTGGTAAAGAGGGACACCGTTGTGGGCGTGGCTTATTTTGTGGGTGTGGCTTGGAGGTCATGTGACTGGTGGGCGTGGCTAGCTGGTCATGTGACCGGGCGGCCATGGCTATGTGTATAGGGACTACTCAGAGGGCTGAAAAAAGTCATTTCTGACAGGTCCTCGCACTTTTGACTGGTCCTCACACTTATGACCATCCTCACATTTATGCCCGTGCAGCTTTCTTAACAACCATGTCACTCATTTCACAACTGCTTCTCTTCACCATGGTTATAAGATAGGGCAAAAAACGTAAAATGTGAGGACAGTCATAAGTTTGAGGACTGGTCAAAAGTGCGAGGACCAGTCAAAAATAACTTTTTCAGCCCTCTGAGTAGTCCATATGCACAAAAGGACTAACCAGAGGGCTGAAAAAAGTCATTTCTGACAGGTCCTGGCACTTTTGACTGGTCCGCACACTTATGACCATCCTCACATTTATGCCCGTGCAGCATTCTTAACAACCATGTCACTCATTTCACAACTGCTTCTCTTCACCATGGTGATAAGATAGGGCAAAAAACGTAAAATGTGAGGACAGTCGTAAGTTTGAGGACTGGTCAAAAGTGCGAGGACCAGTCAAAAATAACTTTTTCAGCCCTCTGAGTAGTCCATATGCATTAAAGGATACAGCAATAGAGAGGGATGAAGGAAGGGAAATTAGAGTAGGAGTGAGGGTAAGAGAGGGAGGAAGAGAGGAGGAGAAGGAGAAAGGAAGAGGAAGTAGGGAGGAGAAAAAGGGTGGGGGGAAGAAAAAGTAAGAAGGAAAAAAAAGAGAGAGATGGTAGGTTTGAGGAGAAAGATTGCTGTACAATAAAAAAGATGAAAGGGAAGAAAGCCAACCCCAAGCAAATATAAAGATATTAAGATAAAAGAATGAATTGTTAAACTTTAAAGAATAAAAGAGAACAAATATAAATAAATAGCAATAATTAGAAACACACATACAAACATACAATGTATTTTCTTTGAACAGAATATTTGGCCGGTTCACAAATTTAAACAGTGTTTAGTCATTTCAATTAAATTTACAATTTCTATATTTCCTTTTTGCCATATTTATTCCTCATCTATTTTTTTAAAAAACCAATATTACCCTTCATCCTCATCTCTAATCTTAATCAAATTCATTTTTTCCCTTCTATTCTATATTATACCCCTTCCCATTGTCATCTATTTTTATATCCATCCTCACATTGGTTAATTATGTAATTATGTAATACAGTTGTTTAATACAAATTCAACATTTTAATATAAATCAATTAGTTATATAACTATCTTTTTTGAATATTAATCAATATGAACATGAATATTCCAATTATTTCCATGCAATCCAATTTCTTACAAATCAATTAATTATATTTACCAATAATAATAAACCAAATAATTTCCCCCATATATTCCTCCAACCAGAACTTAACCATTTCTGCTTTCAACACAATATACAATTATTAATAGTATCTCAATTATTAAAATTCCCTAGTTAAATAGAGCTTTTTTTCTTTTGTGTTTTAAAATCTTGAACTCTCCTCTTTTGCCCTAAATTTCCCATTGTTTGCAGTTTTGCACCTACCTTTTTTGGTGAGGAAAAAGAAAAAGTAAAAGAAATCTCTCTCTGCCTCATTTTGTCACGTTGCAGCTTTACTTTCGCTTTCGCTTTTTCAGCATAGCTAGGGGGGAAAAAATCTGCTCCAGGAACTCTCTGCAGCCAATTAACCTATGCGGAAGCTGTAAGGGGCTGTTTTTTCTATTTTTGCAGGCATGGGTCTACTCATTTGTTTTCTTTTAAGACTGATCACCTGTAGGGTGGCCCTTTGAAGCCCCGCGGCAAGAGTTTAAACAGTTTTTTTTCCTCTAGCCATCAGCTGGGACTCAGGAGGCAGAATGAAAAATCGGGACTTTTTAAAAACGACGCGGAAAAATCGGGACTTTTTAAAAACGGACAAATTGCTAAAAATCGGGACTGTCCCGCCAAAAGCGGGACGTCTGGTCACCTTAGTAATGAAACATCTGCAAGAAAACTCAGAGAGCACCAAGGAACTCTTGTAACCATCTTGTTTTTGCTGAACTTTTTCAACTACTTTGAGTATTCCAAGCATTAGCACTGTGCATTCTCCAATGACTCCTGAATTAAATTGAACTAGTATTCAGTCCAACCTAAGCGTAGTACATAAAATTATCTGCTACAATGTTCTACCTGTCAATTAATACTTCAGCTTCAACCACAACAATACGCGAGCACATAATAGATACAAACTTATGGTAAACCACTCCAAATTTGATTGCAGAAAATACGACTTCAGTAACAGAGTGGTCAATGCCTGGAATGGACTACCTAACTCTGTTTCTTCCCCAAACCCCCAAACCTTTATCCTTAGATTGTCTACTGTCAACCTCACCACATTCCTAAGAGGTCTTTAAGGGGCGTGCATAAGCACACCAGCATGCCTACCATCCCTGTCCTAATGTTCCCTTTTATTCGTATCCATTTTATGTATTCATAATTATGTTTATATTTATATTTGTTATCTAATACATGCTTGACGAAAATAAATAATGTATTGACTGATTTCCTCTGGTGGGCAAAGAGTTCATTGGAGTTGGGCTAATAATGAATTCAAATAAATATTCTCAACCATTTTATTCAATGCCTCAATGCAAAGACATCAATTTTTCTTCATTGTGTCTTTGATAGCCATGTTACAAATGGAAAAAAAAATGCATGGCTCCAACAGTACTTGTGATCATGGTTAGTGTCACAAGTTTAATGTTTTCTCTAGATCTGTTAGTCTTTCAAGTAACCAGTGTCTGTTTCATGACACTTGAGCTTATGAAGATAACATCTGTCAATACTTCAATTTCTGTGCTGACACACATTGGGCTGGCATTGACTTAATCTCTCTCTGTGTGTGTGTGGGAGGATTTTTAACACAGCAGCAAACAAGTTTTTGCAGTCTTTAATCTCACCTTCAACAAGAGATTCTTTACGGTTCTCACGTCTAGCTATCAAAATGAAAACTTCAGTATATCAGAGGTAATTGGTGTTTCTTTCAGCAATTTTAATTCCAAGTTTTGTTTCCTGTAGTCCAGCATTTCTTTTGATATTCTATGTGTAAATTGAATAAATAAGGAGACACTATGCAACCTTAGTGCATTCCTTTCCTTTCCATTGTGCCATGTCAGTTCTTTTCTAAAGTAATTTTTTTAAAAAATCAAGAAACTCTTTATATTATTATTTTTGTAATTGTTTGAATTCCTCTGCTACTACACTTTTCAAAACCAGCATCCATGTGCCTACACTGTATCCATTTACAGTTTAAATCTAGAAGTATGATAAATATACAAGAAAAGTACTTCAACGATACAATTTAATGCCATAATCATAACTAAATATCCCCAGTTCATAATAGAGAAAGCTTTACTTTCCAGTTTAGACAATATAATAAGTCACGAGGTACCAAAGCAGAAAATGGTTAAGAGGTTTGTAATGGACTAGCTGGATTACTGCAACAGGTCAGCAAATTTCTGAAGATTAATTCATTTGATATAAACTGTCAAGTGTTTGCAATAAAGGCGTATTCTATTTTCTGATGGAAAAGAACACTCTCTTATTAGATCACATAAGGAGCTGGCTTGGCACCAAGATGGAGGTTTGATTGTGGAGACATATCCTTAAAAAATGGAAATGGAAAAGAATTGTGAATGAACCTTATGTCAAGCTATCACAAGCATAACTATAATTCAATTTCCCCATTCTATGCTTTAGAATTGGCTGTACTTGGCTCATCCAGAGAGCAAAGCAGCTGCATTTCTACACTTTGTGCTTCTTCAAAGCTTCCCTAACAGTTTCTTCTGGGACTTGACCTAAGGATAAGTAGTGAGTCGGCCAATCTTATGAGTAATGGTAAACTAGGGCAATGAAAACCAAAAGTGACTGAAAAGATCTGTAAAAGGATCTGTTCTAACTTGATGAATAGTCAACCAAATGGCCAATACAATTAAATTTAAATAAATAAAATATGCAACACCCCCCTCAACTTCATATATTTGCTTGTATAGTCTGAGCATCCTGTCCCAAACCAGAAAAAGGATTGTTGCAATTATGTGGCATCATAGTAGAGAGCTTAATGAAGGCATCAACTCAGTGACTGTGAAAAACTCAAATGCCATGTTGGGTATCTTTAGAAAAAGGACTGAAAATAAAATGCCAAGATACAAATCTTGATGTGTCTGTACCACTGTGTACAATACTGATTGAAAAAGGGTATAACAGCTGAAAAAAATGTGAGAGAAGATGTCTAAAATGAATAGGGGACTCAAACAAAAACCCAGAAAAGATGAGAATGTTTGACTCTTAGCTTGAATAAAGGCAACTGGGTGATGGTTGAGAAGTATAAACTCCTGCATGGAATGGAGAAAATAGGCATAGGGTTTTCTCCCTCTCAAAACTATAGGCCATGGTTTTGGAAGGAGACTAGAAGGAGATTTAGAATCGGCAAAAGAAGCAAAGAAACAGCACAGCAAATAATTTGTGGAATTTATGATCTTTAATATGAATGGCTGTAAAGTGATTGGATAAATTCTTAAAGAACAAATCTAATTCTGGCAGGACTGTAGTGAAAAAACAAGTATTGTCTCCAGGGAAAGGCATTATCCATTAAATACCAACTGCAAGGGAACAACGATAGAAGAAGGGTATAGCTTCATTTCCTGCCTTTTATGAAGATAATAGCTGGTCACTGTAAAATGCTAAATAAAATGGGCCCTGATCTAACACTATTGGTCTTGTGCTCTTCCTTGCAATAGCTGTAAAGCAATCCAGTCAGGGCTGCAAAATCAGATGATCCTCAAACAACAACAAGAGTTGTTGCTACTCACAGTTGTTGCCACTCACAGGTATAATATTATGCAGGCTTTTTAAAAAAGTACTTTTTTCCAGTTGCGACTCAAAACTCTGCTATAACTTTGCCACATTCTTGTGTCAAGTGAAAATATATGCCTTACTTGTGATACTTTTACAGTTGACAATAAATCTGTCCTACAAGTATTGCAGCTGAGCCAGGTACCGCCTATATTGTACCTGTACATCTGATTTTCCCTATTATGTTAGGTATACATCTAATAAACAAATCTTTCTTCTTAAACCTTGGCTTAAAGATCTCTAATGATCTTCATTGCTCTTCGGTGAACCTATTCCAAATGTTTGAATCCTTTCTAAAATGTGGAGCCAAAACATCATTTCTAATGATGCTCCTGACTAATTTCCCACTAATAAATCTTTTGTTTCCTTATTCAGTATCACAGATTGGAAATATATGCCTGACTACTGCATATGTCAAGCAGCTGGATAATTCACAAAGTGCCACGTGCATTCCTTTGAACAAAGCCTGAGCAATTGTAATTATTGTCTACCATAGCATTTCTCAATCTTAGCACACTTTCAGATGTGTGGACTTCAACTTTCAGAATTCCCCACCAAGATGAAATCCACACATCTGAAAGTTGTCAAGATCCAGAAACATTGCACTACCATATGGCTGGCAGGGATTCTTCCTTCCAACTAGGAGATGTCATGATGACTGCAATTGCATATATTGTCTTTCATTGGTCCCCATATTCTAATATAAATCTAGTATAAATCCAGAAAATAATTCAATCCAACAGTATTGGCTTAGAAATGATTTCAAGACTAGAATTAATGACTGTATTCTGGTCTCACCAATTCCATTGTTATATTTTTAGTCTGACCCAAGATCATCCCCAAAGAACCTGATAAGTTGATTTGCATACTAAAAGGCCTGAATAAATAGCATTCAGTATTTCCCACATAATCCCATATACACAGTTCGCACAACCAAACTATATTCTTTCAAGGGTCGTTACAAACCTGGGAGTAGCCTCTAAGTAATTACTGATTAGATTTTGAATATCAGAGATGGAACCTTTTCCCTACCATAAAAGTGAAGTACAAGTGTTAGCCTTCCCAGACAGGAAACATGACCAGATGGGTTAATTTTCTTTATTGTAAGGCTACATTAACAGAATCTTGCAAATCTTACAATACAATTCTTCTGCCATTTCATTTACAGACTGATTAATATGAATGTTTGCCTATTAATGTTTCTGCAGTCTATGCCCTCTCTTATCTGATCACTCCCTAGGCAGCATCTCTCCCAAGATCATCCCAGAAAGCAGTGGGGGATGGGGAGAGAAACAAAGAAGGCTCGACAGTCAACAAATCCAGACTGAAGGCTCAGATGATCATACACTAAATTATGCTTTCTGCAATCCTATCTGAAGAAGTGCTGAAACTCAAGAGCATGTTCAACAGGTATTGTGGAACTAGTTTGACTAGGCTGTTTGTGTTAATTGTATTTAGTATGATAGGATGTAAGGTTTGGAGGAATTTTGGATAGGGTGTAAGGTCAATTCCCTGCCAAGTAAAAGATTCCAGTATTTCTGTCAGATAGATCCTGTTTAAATATTTCCAGAAAATAAACTCTATTCTTTCAAAAAATGCATTTTTCATTGTTGACCAGCAAGTCAACAAATCAGTTTTTTCCTGATTTTCAGCAAAAATCATTGTAATTTAAATTTTCTGTTATTACAGTGTTTTCCCAAAAATAAGACCCTGTCTTATATTTTTTTGAACCCTGAAATAAGCGCTTGGCCTTATTGCCATGCACTGAAAAGCCCAATTGGGCTTATTACCAGGGGATATCTTATTTTGGGGGAAACAGGGTATCTTCTAGTACAACTTTGAGCAAGTTTACCTGTCTTCTATGTGACAAGCTTTCAGAAAATTTAAAGACAGCTATCATATCTCCCTATGTATCCAGAATAACATATCCAATGCCTCTGACTATTCTTCATAATTTTTCTCTATCATTATCACCTTAATTGATCTCCCTTGAACATACTCCAATTTGTCAATATCCATCTTAAAATGCAGTGCCAGGAACTAGATGCAATATTTTAATATGGTCTACCTATGTCCACATAAAAGCTAAAATATTCAGCTGATCAGACTAAGAGGCATTAGGAGGTTCAGCCTGGTCAATGGCAGCTGCTTCTACAGATATTCTAGAGGATAACTCAATGAGCTTTTAATTTATCTCTCAAATTTTGTAACATCAAATGTATCTTAGTCTGAACGCTAATGGGGACTGAGGAGGCAATGCAGAACAGTGATCTGAACACCCTTCTCTCATAATCCTCAGAAAGGTCATTGATCACACAATGACTGAGCATGACAGAAACTGCAGCTTAGTAATATTGGTTGGTAGTATTCACATTTAAAGGGATGTGGTGGTTTAGTGGAGGGAGCACGCACCCGCTGTCTCCAAGCGGTAGGGTGCTCCGGCCCCCAAGGCTCCACCCGTTTGCCAGGTTGCACAGATCCTCACGGCCCGGGCCTTCGTCTGATGTTGTGCAACGCCAGGTCCGTAGTAAATAAAGCCCCCCTCATCTGTGATCTTGTTCAGGAGGGGGGAGCGGACCTGGCGGGTATTACGGAGACCTGGTTGGGCCCGGAGGGAGGGGTCCCTCTGGTAGAAATGTGCCCACCAGGCTTCCGCGCATTCCATCAGCCGAGGTCACAAGGGAGGGGCGGGGGAGTAGCGGTTATTATTAGAGAAGGCCTTAGGCCCAGGGAGACCACTGTACCTCAGACAGCTGGTTGTGAGTCCCTCCTTGTGAAGTGGGGCCATGGGGTTCAGATGGGCTTGCTGATCACGTACCTGGCTCCCTGCCGCGTGGCAGCAACCCTGCCTGAGCTACTCAACGTTATTGCTGCGGTGGCGGTTGATACCCCCAGACTTATGGTCATGGGGGATTTCAACCTGCCGTCCGTGGGCGAGACGTCTGAGGTGGCTCAGGAGTTCATGGCTTCCATGACGGCCATGGATCTGACCCAACTAATTCATGGCCCTACGCACACTGGGGGAAACACACTGGACTTGCTTTTTGTCTCTGGACAGTGGTTGAGTGATCTTGAGATAGGGGATGTAGTCATCGAGCCCTTGTCATGGTCGGATCACTCTCTCCTTCGCCTTGACCTTCGTACCGCGGCACCCCGCTGCAGGGAGGCGGAACCGATAAGATGGTACCGCCCCAGGCGCCTGATGGAACCTGATAGGTTCCAGACGGAGCTTGGGCCAATTCCTGAGGTTCTGGCTCACGCCTCGACTGGAGACCTAGTGGCCGCCTGGGATAGGGCGGCCGCTGGGGCCCTGGATCGAGTCGTGCCTTTGCGGCCTCTGACCCAGCGCGGATCTCGCCTTGCTCCTTGGTTTACCGAGGAGCTGAGGGAGATGAAGCGCCGGAAAAGACGCCTAGAGAGTAGTTGGAGAGCTAGTCTTTCTGAATCGGACCGGACACTGGTTAGATCCCATATTAGGACTTACCTAGTGGCGATAAAAGCAGCAAAATGTACGCATTTTGCTGCTCTTATTGCGTCATCAGATAATCGCCCGGCCGCCCTGTTTAGGGTGACCCGCTCCCTGCTCCACCAGGAAGCGCGGGAGGACCCCTTGGAGGGAAGAGCCGAGGACTTTGTTCAGTATCTGTATGACAAAATCACTCAGATTCGGGAAGGTCTGGACTCTGACTGGGTAGATCCAGCGAGAGTGACGGAGGCAGGTCTTGAGACTGTTATCTGGGATGAGTTTGATCCTGTGACCCCAGATGACGTGGACAGGATTCTGGGTAGATTGAACGCGACCACATGTTTGTTGGACCCGTGTCCCTCCTGGTTAGTGCTGGCTTCCCGGGAGATGACGCGAGGCTGGCTCCAGGGGATTATAAATGCTTCATTGGGTGAGGGTGTCTTCCCCGCCGCCCTTAAGGAGGCGGTGGTGAGGCCCCTCCTCAAGAAGCCTTCCCTGGACCCGGCAATATTGGCTAATTATCGTCCAGTCTCCAACCTTCGTTTTGTGGCGAAGGTTGTTGAGAGTGTGGTTGCGGGACAGCTTCCCCAGTACCTGGATGAAGCGTCGTATCTGGATCCGTTCCAGTCGGGTTTCAGGCCTGGATACAGCACGGAAACGGCATTGGTCGCGTTGGTTGATGATCTCTGGAGGGCTCGGGACAGGGGCTGTTCCTCTGTCCTGGTCCTGTTAGATCTCTCAGCGGCTTTTGATACCATCGACCATGGTATCATGCTGCACCGGTTGGAAGAGTTGGGGGTGGGAGGCACCGTACTAAGGTGGTTCTCCTCCTTTCTCTCCGACCGGTCGCAGTCTGTGTTGACAGGGGGGCAGAGGTCGACCCCGAGGCCCCTCATATGTGGGGTGCCGCAGGGATCGGTCCTCTCGCCCCTTTTGTTCAACATTTATGTAAAGCCGCTGGGCGAGATCATCCGTGGTTTTGGGGTGGAGTACCATCAGTACGCTGACGACACCCAGCTGTACATCTCCACCCCGGATCACCCCAACGATGCCCTTGAAGTGATGTCCCAGTGCCTGGAGGCCGTACGGATCTGGATGGGGAGGAACAGGCTCAGGCTCAACCCATCCAAGACCGAGTGGCTGTGGTTTCCGACGTCCCGATATAGTCAGCTAATGCCATCGCTGACTATTGGGGGCGAATCATTGGCCCCCACGGATAGGGCTCGCAACTTGGGCGTCCTCCTGGATTCACGGCTGTCGTTAGAAGAGCATGTGACGGCCGTGTCCGGGAGGATTTTTCATCAGGTTCGCCTGATCCGCCAGTTGCGTCCCTATCTAGATCGGGACTCCCTACACACAGTCACTCATGCCCTCGTTACTTCTCGTCTGGATTACTGCAATGCTCTCTACATGGGGCTCCCCTTGAGGTGCACTCGGAGGCTCCAACTGGCGCAGAGTGCGGCCGCGCGGGTGGTGATGGGAGCGACATGGAGTTCCCATGTGACACCTCTCCTGCGCGAGCTGCACTGGCTCCCGGTGGTCTTCCGAGTGCGCTTCAAGGTTCTGGTTATCACCTTTAAAGCGCTCCATGGCTCAGGACCTGGTTATTTACGGGACCGCCTGCTACCACCAATAGCCTCCCACCGGCCAGTATGCTCCCATAGAGAGGGGCTCCTCCGGGTGCCGTCGGCCAAACAATGTCGGCTGTCGGCCCCTAGGGGGAGAGCCTTCTCTGTGGGGGCACCTACGATTTGGAACGAGCTCCCCCCGGAGATACGTAGGATCCCGGATCTGCGCACCTTCCGCCGCGCACTTAAGACTTTTCTATTTTATCAAGCTGGCCTGGCCTAAATCTTCCCCCTTTTTAAATGTGGAAATTTTAAATTTTTAAATTTTAAATTCGTCTTTTTATAGGGGTATGGGTAAGGCATTTTAAATTGGGGAGCCATTTTAGATTTAATTCTGTTTTAAACGTATTTTAATTGTTTATATTGTATGTTTTTAACTTTGGCTGTGCACCGCCCCGAGTCCTTCGGGAGAGGGGGCGGTATAAAAATCTAATAAATAAATAAATAAATAAATAGTGGTTACAATGCAATATTGTAGGCTAATTCTGCTGACTGCCAATAATTCGATTCTCACCAGTTCAAGGTTGAATCAACCCTCCATCCTTCCGAGGTCAGTAAAATGAGGAGCCAGACTGTTGGGGGCAATATGCTGATTCTATAAACCACTTAGAGAGGGCTGTGAAGCGGTATATAAGTCTAGAGACTATTGCTATTGCCAAATGCTGTTTGTGATACAACATATATGGACCAGCAGTTGAGGAAATGCTGAAATAGATTAAAGCTTATTAAAATAGGGATTCAGTTTCTTGCTCAGCAATGAACTTACTATATGCATCTTTGGTACTGCAGTGAGCTAGAATAATGTCCTCTTTCTGTTCCTCAAATAGCATAGTTGAGGAATAGCCATCACTATATAATAACATGTTTTGAAAATGACTTGGACATTTTGCTTTTGTGTGAGGCTGAAAAAGAAAACTACCATTTTAATAACATAATTCTTAAAGCAATCACAGTTTTTTGAGATGGAAATTGAGAAAAAAACATTTTTTTCTTAAATTGCAGAGAGGTGCTGGGCTCATGCAAAATTTAAAGCATATCTAGGTTATCATTTTAAAAGCATGCATAACCTAGTTAGTTAGATTTGCTTTGAATGAAGAGCACCCACCTTGTTAAAGCTGAGGTCTTAGCCATAGACCAGTGGTCTCCTACCTTTCCTGCTTTGTGGACCGGCAGGAGGGGGAAGAGGGGATGGTTTTGCACACACACACGCAAATGGAGCTGCACCAGTGGTGGGTTGCCCCCGGCTCACACCGGTTCTAGAGAACCGGTAGTAAAATCAGCGGGAGGCTCCGCCCACCGACCCCAACGTCATCAAAACGCTTCTGCTCATGCGCAGAAGCTTCTGTGCTTGCGCGTGGCCCCGCTGCAAACCAGTAGTAAAGGTAAGTAGAACCCACCCCTGAGCTGCACATGTGCATGCTCACCTGCCCACTGCTTCAGTGGTCTGTTTCTGAATGGGCCGCAGCCTGGTAGTAGGCTGTAACCCAAGGGTTGGGGACCCCTGCCATAAACCAAGCTACTAAAAAGCAAGACTAAGTTCCATTCTCAAGTGATGGTGAGCCTATCTTGTAACTTCCATTCAGAAAATCCATAAAGCCCTAAACTAACCTGAAGAATTTAACCCTAAACGCCATGATAATGTAAAGCATTATGAGATGGCTGGATAATGAATGAATGTTCGCATGGCTTTCAGTTTCTTGGCTATAAGATAGACATATAAGAACTAGAATGGTTCATATTCCAAGATAAACAAAGACTCAAATAACAAACAACTGTAGATGAGTCCAGTTCATGCTGTTTCACAAGGATTCACCTAAAGCTAAACCAAGGCTTTGTTCCCATATTTATTACTATGTAAAGTTACTATTCTACTTTCATTGCTCAGACAAGGAGAACAGGGAGGAGTTTCCCATCCCATCACTATCTTTTTGAAAGTTTAATTGTATGAAACATTTAGCAAAAGAGAAGAGGCATAGTTTGCCAGGTTTTTTTTTTTTTAAAAATTACCTCCAGCTGAAACATGTCAAAAATCTGTTAAAGTTTGATAAATAAAGATGGATGTAAATGAGTTTTGCTACTTCCCCTCCTTTTCATAGTTTCTGCCTCGGTGGTTACTTCCCTCTGCTAGTTTATTTTATGCCATAATGTTCAAGAAAATGTTGAGTTTATCACAGACAGCAGACACCTGCAGAGAAAAATGCTTCTGTCATTAATAATAATTGTAAAAGCAGTCATATGACAAAAACTGTTCCTGGTCATAGCCTTTTCTTCATGAAAGCAGACATTAAACTCTCCGCAGTTTCTTCAAGCTATTCAGACTAAGAGCCTTCCCTCCATGCAGTCTTAAACTGCTGGACTTCCCTACATTAGCCAACTACAGGTTGTCCTTGACTTATGACCATCATTGGGACTAGAAAATTCATTATTAAGCAATCTGGTTGTTAAATGAAGCATTATATTTTTACGACCTTTTTTGCTGCAGTCGTTAAACCAGTCTGGCTTCCCTCTTTGTAATGGGATGTGGGAATGGGGAAAGGGAGGAAGAGATGCTGCTTAGGATACAATCAGACAGCAGAGGCGGAAGCCTTCAGTGGCTTAACAGGCAGAGAAAGAAACTTAGGAAGGATCCGCCCCAAAGTATTAAGCAATTAAAAGTAGTGGTGTTTTGTACTTTTAGACTTACAAATTTCTGTTAATGCAGCCTTTAGCTCATCTAGCTGTGTTTCCTGCCTGGTTTACCCAGGAGAATTGACCTCAATCTTGAAAGTTTTTTTAAAAAAAGCCTTTGCAGAGCAGTGAGTAGTGGAGTTGGGATATTCCTGTTACAGCACAGAATAACCAACTGGGATGGAGATGTTCGTTTACAATGAAATGAAAGGCAGCAGGTGAATCAGACCAACATAGAAAATACTACTTCTGATCAAATGGGTGGAGGATGCCTCCCTGATAGGCTGGGGCAGGTAGAGGATAATGTCATGTATTCCTTCCCTTCATAGATAATCAGTGGACAAAGTGAAATTTATGAGACCCAAAAGAGAAAAAAGTTTTCAGATGGTGCTTATAAAGAGCCCAGAGTTGTTTAAGAATCAGGCAGCCTATAAATTCAATTAAGTTTATAAATGTATAAGCAAATAAGTATAAGTAAACAAGTTAGTAAGTAAGGGTGGAACTGTTTTTCAGAACGGTAAGAGATGTTGGCTGCACTCATCAGTGTTAGTTTTAGTGGAATGACTTGAAAAAACAAAGAAAAACTTAAGCTTTACTTTAAATTTGAACTGATTTTTATCTGGGGATCAATCATATCATATCTATTGACAGGACAAGTCATGTTCTGTCAGCTTCATATTGTCTGCCAAACTGAAAATAATATGTTTTGTACTAATATATCTTTCAGAAAGATATTTCTTTTTTTAAAAAAAAATCTTAGTCATTAAACCAAACTCAATTGCTTCAGTTTACTAATCCCTGAAGCTTTGGAGTTCAGTATTGGATAGCAGCTTAATAGGAAGATGACAATATGTGTAATTTTTGTATTTCTAATTTTGGATTACATCCGAGTAGACATAAACAAATCTAAGCCCACTACAAACATGATGGTGGTTCTATTTTAATAGGTACTTCTTTCAGAAAGCAAGAGCAATTGGACTAGGCATCTCAACTGAATTGTATGTAATGCCTCAATCAGTACTGTTGTTCCAACTTTCTACAGTTCTGACTTGACTGTAACAGATGCAAAAAGTTAATTAGATAAAAACACAGTTTGAAGAATGCAGCACATCATCAAAATGACTTCCGACAGCAGTCTATGAACAAGAGGGCAAGATCTTGTTTCACAAATGTTCATATAGTGTCTTGCACATTTAATTCCCGTTAGCACCCATTCAATCAGTTTTGCATTAGATTGTCATTGAATTCAATTAAAAAGATTATAACAGGAGCTGTAATATTTCAAGCAGTCATTCCCATATGTCTTTGTATGGACATGGCAGTTAAGTCTGTAAAATATCAGTTAAGAGGCTCCAATTATTATTTCAGCTTATCAATAGTACAATAATAATGTTGATGACACTCAGTGTAGATTAAACAAGAATATAAAAGCTAAAGTTAGAACGTATTAGCAAACAACAGAGGTGTGAAGCGAGGAGATTGTTTTGATAAACGGAGTAATCTAGTCCCTATTGTACACCATAGTAAATGTCAGTGAACCAGTGTGTCTAATGCTGTGATTGAGTGATAGCGTTAGTGGCTGTATTAAATGCTGGTTTCCTAGGGAGGGGGAAAGTGCCAAATTACTTTTTAGTTTGCAGAACAGAATTGTAGATGAAATAAACAGTACACGGGACTGCATCATGGTCAAGAACTGTTTCTGTCAAATGCATTTATTGGAATTACGCTGATGGTCCTCTGTAAGGTTCTAAAACTTCATGTGCCAACCATAAACAATTATTTAACATCTAATAAGGCAAGCCCAGGAATAGAATAGCTTTTATGTTGAAGTTAACATCAAGTGATCTGTAGACATCTGCTCTGCAAGCCGAATGTAGTCTCCATGTTGCATGCTTTGCCTCACTGCTTCAAAATAACAAGCTGACTTTCTGTTTTAGAAGAGCAGGTTTATTTGTTAAAAATGAAGAGGGGGAGGAATAGAGCTGCCTGAAAGGAAATCGCTTACAGTGCAAGTGTGGAGAACATTACATAGCTCTACAGAGATTTTTATTTATTATTCTATATATAGCTGGCCTTTCCTTTAGGAGTCCAGAATCAGGGACCTAAAGTCTCTCAACATCTTTCTTCATACCATACTTGTGAGGTAGTTTGGGATAAAAAAAATAATAGCAGAAAGGAGTATAGCCAGGAGTTGATAGAAATGTTGTTTTCCTTTTCTTGTTTTTCTTTAAAATACTGATTTTAAGAATATGTTTTCTCTCTCTCTCTTGAACAAAATCTAGTAACAACTAGTAAGTTACATAAAACTTTACATCCTAGGAGTAAAACGAAAGATTACAGCCTTGGTTCCTTACCTTGATTATATAGAAGTCTTTGGATTTTGCAAATACTTAGAGATATATAGTATGCTATATTTGAACAGAAATTGTTGGAGATAGCTCTTCATGGAGGTACTTTGCACTTTTTAATTGTTTGTTTTATTTAAGAATAGCAAGAAGAGAAAAGTATTTAAAATGACAGGAGGCTCTATTAGCATTTTTTTAAAGCACAGATTAACATTTAAAGCCTCTGGATGTATAAGTGGTATGTGGGAATGTCCTTGGGAGACAGGGCATAGAAAGTCAGCTAAGGAAACAAGATAAAAATCACTTTTGCCTGCACCAGAAATATGGACAGGGCAACTGGATCAAAAGGGATCCTTCCTAGTTTCTTGGGCTGTAAAGGAGATAAGATAAAGAAGACTTTCAAGATTCTATTAATGTTACTTTACAATAAAATAGAATTAGCTCATCTAGTTGTGTTTCCTGTCTGATTTACCTCACAAGCCTGATAGAATGAATGGGCAATTTGAATTACAAAGATGTTACTATGGGGGAGTTAATTACCCCTCCTCCATTTGAAGCTAACAGATTGAATAAGAGAAATTGGAAGGGAGGAAAATGCAAGCAAGATAATAATTAAAACAAAATGTTATCAATCAATTAAATATGTGAAACTAGGAGTAAATGTGAGATTTAAATATTAATCAAGAAAAATAGTAATCCTAGTATTAAACATTTGACTTCAAAATATTATTATTAGATAGAAGATACATTTCCTCAAGAAATGCAGTTATCTCCTTCTGCCTATGAGCTGTTGCAAGAGTTTGGGGATATTATATCTTGGGCCTGAAGTGCCAGCTGATTTTTGTAAATAGAATATCCAAGTTTAAATGATATCTTGCAGTAGCAGGATGGAGATATTGCGCCACCTCTTTGAGAGCCACTTTGGGGTAGGAAATTTTTTTCCTACTGGGTTCTGTGGGCGTGGCTTGATGGGGGGGATGTCATGTGACTGAGTGGATGTGGCTATGAGTGCTGTCAAGTTGGCCATCTCCACTCGGTCACATGACCCACCACTACCAAGCCACGCCCACAGAACCAGTACTGGGAAAATTTGAATCCCACCACTGGCGGGGTGGGGTGGGCGGGGTGGGGCCAGCCAGTGGTGAGATTTGCTGGCTCGCCAAACTGCACATAATCTTAACGACTGGTACACACGAACCAATGCGAACTGGCAGCAGTCCGCTTCTGGGTATCTCCCTGGAGATCTGTAGTCCTCCCATCCTTTTGATTGTTTTTGAAAATTGTTAAAAATCCAGTTGTTCTTCCAGGCCTTGACTTATAATGGTGGTTGAACCCCTCTGGGTTTTGGTTTTGCCTTCCAGCCGTAATTCTTTTACTTATATATGTCTTATTTTCTTTTTTAGTTGTCAGTTGCAATTACAATTTAATGTAATGAGTTAATGTGGAGCTGAATGACCTCAAAGCTAAATGAATGAATAAATAAATAAAATCCATGTACCTTTCTTTCTAGGAGCACCTCATAATGGGGAAAGCTTTTATTTCTCGGTCTAATTTTCACATTTTGGCAAAATTTACCTAGCTTTCCAATGCTTTTACTTGTACCTTTACTTGATATCTTCTTCGTAAATAGCCAAAGAAAGTGCAAGCATTTACGACATTAAGACATAAAGAGTTGCCTTTTTTGAAAATAATGGCATAATTCAGGATGCATCTGTTCAGAGATACACTTGTTGGAACTTAATGGAAATTAATTCCAGGTAAGTATTTTGCAATCTGTTTTATTTGAATATATGATTAAGAAAAATGTGTCCAAATTTTAACATTAGATCTGTATTTGACCTTTTCTATTCTTTCTTTTACTTTTTTCCCATGTCTGGCCTTTCTTTTGTTAACTTTTACCTCAGACCCTAAAGTAACTGTATATACTAATTGCAAAGCTATTTATTATTTGTTCAGTACTACCGTATTGCCACCTGCTGGAAGAAATGTAAAAGAACCACTTTTATACCGTAGTTTTAGACTTTGCAGATCCTATTTATTGTTCTTCTTTAGTTTATCAACAATGTAATAACACACTAACATAAATACCCATAAAACAGAAATAAAAATCCAATAAAGTCTTCAGATGTCAATAACGGTACAAATAAAATCAGTTAACTATCATAGATTCCCCCTTTTCATAACCTCAATAATTCAAAATGATCACTAATTCATTCTACATTACTTGGAGAAGGAAACTAGTGAAATTTATGCACATGCACATGAACATACACACATACATGTATGAATATTATACATATAAAATACATCCCATTCCTGTATAATAAGAGCATATTGACAACTAATTAAAAATGCTTGAGGGAGAGAGAGAAAGAGCGAGAGAGAGAGAGAGAGTATCTTCCTAAAGGCCAAGCCAAGCTGCAAA
Source organism: Pantherophis guttatus (assembly GCF_059756535.1). NCBI lineage: Eukaryota > Metazoa > Chordata > Lepidosauria > Squamata > Colubridae > Pantherophis > Pantherophis guttatus. The sequence goes on along the minus strand of NC_142063.1, from coordinate 93,480,813 downwards.
TGATATGTATATACATAAAACTATGAGGGCAAGAGCCTTTTCTTCCTGTACCTTTTGAAACATACATTTATCATTAGAAATATATGTTAGACTTATATCCAGCCTTTCCTCCTAAGGCAGTGATGGCTAACCTTTTCAGACTGAGTGCCCAAAGCATGTCCGAACTCCCAAAATGCAATGTGCACGCAGTCCCCACACGAATGCGTGCAGCCCCCATGCATGCATGCATGCTCCCGCATGCACCCCCATGCATGCACATGTGGATCCCCCGCCCATGCCCCCTGCCCCACACATGCACATGCACGCACAGCCCTCTGCACACGGTCCACCCCCTGTGCATGCATGGCAGAGACCCGAAGACCAGCTGGCCAGTGGGAGGCACACATGCATGCACGACGAAGCTGAACTGGGTCAATAGTTCATGTGCCCACAGAGAGGGCGCTGCGTACCACCTCTGGCACGTGTGCCATAGGTTCACCATCACGGTCCTAAGGAATAGGGGTAGCTTCTACATTTGGTTACATGTAATAAAGGCTCAATGGAGAAGAAGTAAACATTCTCTCCTCCCGTCATATACATGTACTTTGTTCCTCCAAATTAAGTTGACTCTAAGTTACAGAGTCCTGTGTGATTCTCCTGCTTTATAGGCAGCTTCATCTGCATCCAGCTAATTCAGCTGATAACAATAATGATCACCTTTGCCTTTTTTTAGTCAGGATTCCTGTGCTAACTCATATTCTTATGGGCTGAGCATTTCTGCCCACAGATACAGCAGAATTTTCCTTTGTATTTCAATAGGACAAGTTTCAATAAGAACATGCTTGTGTGCACACGTGCGCAGGAATGTACTTGAATCTCTAGTAATAATTGCATTAAGGTTTTCTGAAGACTACAGTAAAAATTGCAAAATAATCCCATTTTCTACACTTTCAGATAAACTACAATAAAGACCAAAATCCAGTTACTGCAACTGGACTTTCTTATGTCAGCTGTTTGGTTATATGATCAAATCCTGCTGCTGGAGTCTTTGCTTTTGGTCATTTAAAATTAAAATCTGATTCTAGCATTAATGTCTGATGCATTGAATCTGGAATTTGGTTACAGAGTGGCAGCATTTTATAATATGATTCTTCTGTTTATCAAGCCAGCTAGAAAGGGTAAAGTCTTCAGAGAAAACATGGTTGATCTTTGAGCTATGTCTGTACCATTGTTGGCCTGTAAAGATATTACCCTTTATATTAACTTGGGGATTGTTACTGTTGTGACATATTGCCAGAGACAAGGCAAGGACACTGCTGTGTTGCTGCCTTGTCTCTGGTAGAAGCTGGATGGAAGCAATCTCAATTAAAATCTCTCTGGGGACCATGAAGTAATGCCAAAGGTATTCACTGATAATAAATAGATAACTTGTAAAATCCTCAAACTAGCTTTGCCAATATTCACATTTGCTTATAGCATTTTATTTAGTCTCCTAGCACATTATAAATTAAGGTTTCCCATATTATATATGTAATTCTATACTGCCATGTTTTTTTATAATCCAATGCATTGGGAGACATCTTAATTTCTAAGTGTGGGTAAGAAACTGCTCAGAGCAGAGAAAGGGAAACTGAATGTTCATTCACATTAAGTATCTGGAGTGGTTTATTGTAATATTTTTAAAAAATGTGTCCTCTCCAAGTTATCCTCTTAAAGATAGCATAACATTGTCCAGAATAACTTGAACCCAGGTTATAAGCGAAAGAATCTTTTCACAACAAACATAATTATACAAGAAACACTGTGTGACATTTATCTACATTAGTGGATTGTAGAACTCAAGTGAACCAATTCTGACCTAATGTGGTGAAAAAGAAGATTTATTATAGTAGAATAGAATAGAATAGAATAGAATAGAATAGAATAGAATAGAATAGAATAGAATAGAATAGAACAGAACAGAACAGAACAGAACAGAACAGAACAGAACAGAACAGAATAGAATAGAATAGAATAGAATAGAATAGAATAGCAGAGTTGGAAGGGACCTTGGAGGTCTTCTAGTCCAACCCCCTGCCCAGGCAGGAAACCCTACACCACTTCAGACAAATGGTTATCCAACATCTTCTTAAAAATTTCCAGTGTTGGGGCATTCACAACTTCTGCATGCAAGTTGTTCCACTGATTAATTGTTCTAACTGTCAGGAAATTTCTCCTTAGTTCTAAATTGCTTCTCTCCTTGATTAGTTTCCACCCATTGCTTCTTCTTTTACCCTCAGGTGCTTTGAAGAATAGTTTGACTCCCTCTTCTTTGTGGCAACCCCTGAGATATTGAAATACTGCTATCACGTCTCCCCTAGTCCTTCTTTTCATTAAACTAGACATACCCAGTTCCTGCAACCGTTCTTCATATGTTTTAGCCTCCAGTCTCCTAATCATCTTTGTTGCTCTTCTCTGCACTCTTTCTAGTGTCTCAACATCTTTTTTACATCGTGGCGGCCAAAACTGAATGCAATATTCCAAATGTGGACTTACCAAGGCATTATAAAGTGGTATTAACACTTCACCTGATCTTGATTCTATCCCTCTGTTTATGCAGCCCAGAACTGTGTTGGCTTTTTGGCAGTTGCTGCACACTGCTGGCTCATATCTAAATGGTTGTCCACTAGGACTCCAAGATCCCTCTCACAGTTACTACTATTGAGCAAGGTACCACATATACAGTACCTGTGCATTTTGTTTTTCTTCCCTAAATGTAGAACCTTGCTTTTTTCACTGTTGAATTTCATTTTGTTAGATAGCGCCCAATGTTCAAGTCTGTCAAGATCCTTCAAGAACTTGAAATATATATAATAGCATAATGTAGGTTTCTTATGAACAAATCATATATATGTAACTTGATCAATAGCATGAATTATTGTATGGCAACTATTGAATGATCAGTTGGCCAGAATCTGCCTTTACTTTATATGAGAAATAAAGAATGGGGCAGGGGCAGGAGGACCTGGTTGGGCATCTACAGTATATGTATGAAAAAGATTTAAGTATCCAAGCAGTTTGCAAACTGAAAAGGAGCTGGCAATATGCAGTAACTGATAAAAATGCTAATGCAATTTTAGTTGCATTATAAGAAGCATAGAGTCCACATCATGAGAAATAATAATTCTGCTCTATTTTTTGATGGCCAGGGGCATCTGAAGTGTTACATATTAAGCAGAACTTTGTTTTTTGAATGGTGACTTTAGATGAAGAATCTAAGAAATGTTCCATAAGGAACTATTTAAGGAAGTTTAATTGAAGAAGGGAAGATTAATAGGAAATATGATAACTCTCTTCAAATATCTAAAGTGTTATCAGAGAAGGTGAAGCAGGTTATGTTGCTCAGAAAGATGGAGTTGATTCAATAACTGTAAATGCCAGAAAGCAGATTTCAGCTCAACATTAGAAAATGAATACATAAATCAAATCCTAAAAGGAATTTTATAATGAAACTAACTTGGTGTAGAAAGGGGAGGGGATCTGTTTTGCTGGTAGCTAAGCAGAGACAGAGACATTTGATTTCTGCCCCTGAAAAATGTAGCTCTCATTAAAAGCAGAGCATTGGGTGTGATGATCCCTTCCAAGTGGGAAGTTAGATTTCTAAGTCTAGAATTCTATTATTTTTGCAGCCCTGTATTTCACTGCTTTTACAATGTGTCAGACTTTTCTCCTTGGAATTGGAAACAGTTACCCCAAGACTGTAAGAGCTATGATTACTAATATTATTAAAACAATCTTGCATTTCTAAAGTTGTTTAGAAGTAAGATAAGGAAGAAAGACAAGGAATCCCATCAACTGCTGTACTTTCAAATATGACACCTATAGATCAGCAGTGTCTTGTCTATGTCCTCCTGCACAAAGATGTCCATCATAAGAATAATTATATTTGATACAACATGAATTTTTAAATAACCTGGATCACTACTATAAGCAATAGGCTCAATTAAATCAAAACAACAAGTAATGAGTCTTGAAATCGCAGAAAACAACAGAACAGAAATAGGAATAAATTGGTCTGGACTGAATTGTGATCTGTAAGATGATTTTGTGAGCCCTGCCTCTTCCAGTATACTGGAGAAGAGTTTTTGAATATCAGCTAACAAGCTCGATTTCCAGTTTTATAGTAGGACAGGGCTTCTGGATGCAGAAGCCCTGCCCCTTGTACACTCCATCCCTTCTACTTCTGGTGAAATGGAATCCTCTGTATATAGGATTCTTTGGGGGAGGGGAATACCTATTTTCCTGTGGAGTCCTTGGTGTTCTCTGAGCTTGTTTTCTTGCAGACATGCATTAATGATGTTACCTAGTTTCATAATGAAATATCTGCAACAGAAAACAATCAAGCTCAGGGAGCACCAAGGACCCCACAGTTCAACTCTAAGCTACAAATATTCTCTTCTATCCATAACTATTTTTCTGGGTTTTTTTTTATGTAAAGAGGAGGAGACTTGGGTTTTTTTGTGTGAAGATGGTATAGTCTACCTCTGTTTATTAATTTAATAACTGCTCTTCTTTTATCAATATGAGAAATAAGTCTTGCACTATCCAAATGTTGGACTGGCTCCACAACCACTTCCTCTAGGGAAAACTGTAAATTGGTATGCTTAAAGGTAAAGGTAAAGGTTCCCCTCGCACATATGTGCTAGTCGTTCTCGACTCTAGGGGGCAGTGCTCATCTCCGTTTCAAAGCCGAAGAGCCAGCGCTGTCCAAAGACGTCTCCATGGTCATGTGGCTGGCAGGACTAAGTGCCAAAGGCGCACAGAACACTGTTACCTTCCCACCAAAGGTGGTCCCTTTTTTTTTCTACTTGCATTTTTAATGTGCTTTCGAACTGCTTCAGTTGCTGGAAGATCATATTCCAAGGAAAGAAACATGTTCATTTGCATGTTTAGAAGCTGGGACAAGTAACAGGAGCTCACCCCATTATGCGGCACTAGGGATTTGAACTGTTGAACTGCCGACCTTTCGATCGACAAGCTCAGCGTCTTAGCCACTGAGTCCCTTACTTCATGGCTATTTGCTAAGGATAGTACATGGATTCTGACAAAAACATCTGGAACAAATTTCAATGCTGTTATGGTCCCAAGTAACAGTGACAAAAAAGCTATCAACAACATTATATAATCTTTAAGAACCTCCCATCAAGTCTTGCATTAAGATTTTTTTTTGCACTCTTTACAAAATTCATGATTGAAAAATTCTTTTAAATCAAACAGTGCAAACTTTTAAACATTTTATATATTTGAAGATCAGAACTTTTCCTTACTGTATTGCCTTTACTTTTATTTGCACACATTTAGGTCTATGCTGTGTTTTTTTTCTCTTGTTAACATTTGTAATATGGTTGACAAATCTAAACAAGTGCAGATCATAGAAATCATACATGTATGTTTTTTAAGGCAATGAAGCTGAAGCAGAAAAGCTTGTTTGCATTCACTCATTCATAGTATATTTGTGTTATAAAGGAATCTGAGAGAAGCAATAATAGTAAGCAACTAGTCATTTGTTTTTGGAATCTCAAATGAAGCTTGCTGAACGACATTGAAATTCAAAGAGAAATTGAGAGAGAGAAAAAGAAATGATTGAATTGGATGCCAAATAGCTATGGAGAATATCCTTTTATGTGTATAATTAGGTGCAGCTACCAAGCTTAAGGTAACACTGTTTTCACACAATTCACTACTTTTTATTTTGTCTGTACTTAGTGCTTAGACTCACAGTTGGGAATCTATCCAGAAGACAGAAGATGCATAATTTTGAAAATAAATGAATTAATTAAATTAAAATGTTCACAACAGGTCAGGTCATTGGGATCAAGGATCACTCAAGTCAAACTCAATATATGGTGACTTCATGATACAACTATGCAGTGTTCATGTAGGATTTAGTGGTAACCTGTGAGGTTAAGGTCTACCACTTCTCAGTTCCTTCTTGGAGTGATTGTAACGTAGAAAAAACTGAATTTTATTGAGAACTTTATACAAGAATCATAAGTATTGTACAAAAGTAAATTAAGGAAATGGCGCACAATATAGCAATTAGCACACTTTGATACTACATGCCAATTTACAAATTCTAAACCTTAAATTTCATCATAATCCCACACTAATATATACATAATCTTACCCACTCTAGAGCACACCTAGTTTGGAATGTGGGAGGAGAGGTTGAAGATGTTGTACCATTCACTTCACAAAGAATAGCTAATCACAACATATTCTTGATTTGGAATTGGTGTATTTCATATATAAACCCATGGCATACTGTATATATATATACAGGGATTTCTGAACAAGCACACCCTGTTATGGCTGCAGGCAGAAATATTTGGGGTGTTGGTGACAATATACAAATTGACCCGAGTGTTTTGCCTAATGTTTTTCATCTTTTGAGCTTTAAACCAGTTATTATTTGCAGGACTTCTACTTGAGTTTGCTATCTGTGTTCTGGGCCTAAAATTGGGCTTCTTCAATTCACAGTTTGACATCAGCAACCTACACAGGAGTTCTGAGTAATTCACAAAGACAGGCTGCCTCTAGCCTTCCTTTCCTGAAAAGCCAGCATGTAGGACTGGGTGATGCAACATCAGAATGGCTGATAAATTGTCTTTTCGAGCATGGTCTACTGGCAAACTTTCCTTCGTTAATTGGCTTTCAGCGGTTGCATGGTTATTCATGGGGTATGTTGACTCCAATACAAAAACTTCAGCATTTCATCCAAATCCATTCCAGATGTAAACAGGGATGCACAAGGGAGGAAATCCTGTGATTTAGGATAGGGAGTAAAATTGGATGCAAAAAACTGAGTTGCTGCCAAAAAAGAAAAATCAATATAGAATATCTTGGAATCTATTTTACCAATCCACGAGCAGTGGCACTGCCAGGGTTGAACAGGAACTGCCATCTGGAGGTCATCTTAAATTTGTCCCTACTATCTCTAGCTTTTTTTTGACCCACTCCTCCTTCCCGGTGTCCCGCCCTCTCATCTACCCTTCCTCTCTGCAAAGAGGGAAAGGAGCATGAATGGTTTTATTTCAAGCCCTCTAAACCTTGGAAGCTATAGCTATATCCCTGGTCATCTAGCCTTAGTAGTACCATTCTGCATGAGCAACTTTCTACTCACACCAAAGGTTAAACCTCTGCAAGTGTTTGAATTTAATCCTTATAAAGAGTCAATGGGTTTTGTGCTTTATGCCAGCACTTATAAGATCTCACATAAGCCCTGTATCTGCTGGTTGTGATAATTTAATATTTTAAAATGTGTTAGCTAGGGTTAGATATTAAGGGCTGATCAGTCAGTTTGGGTGAGAAAGTTACCATCAAGAGAAGCCAAAGAGTTGTATCTCCACCCTTGGATAAGGCATTCAACAAAGTATCTGGCCTCCTGAACTGCTTCAGCTACTTCAGTTGGACTACATGATTTCCTTCCACTTAATATCATAGACAGAGCCAATAGATCCTAGTTCACAGAGCATAAATATTGAAAATATCAGACATACTAATAACTGGAACCATTATTCTATTCAGGTTAAAGAAATAAACAAGTTATCTGTCTTCTGTCCTGAAATAGTCATCAATGTGTCTGCTGTTAGGATTTTTTTTTTTCATTACTGATACAAACAGTAAAAAAAAAAAAATCCTTTCTGCCTGAAGGAAATGTCTTTGTCCTTTGGAATATGACTTGGTAATTTATTCAAATAAGGTGGTGTAGTCATTTTGAATTAGCACATGGCAGAACATCCTGATAAAATAAAGTCAGTTTAAATTTTAAACAACCTTTAATATTTGTAGAAGTAAATATGCTTTAATTTATCAGCAATTTAGAAGTAATGGGAATTGTCAGAAATTTTAATTCCTCACAATTTAGTTCGCTCACACTGCTTGTCAAACAGTCAAGTGATAGGATGTGTAAAGTACTGCTAATTGTTTCAGCACAAGACAGTGCTTCAACGGAAAAGCAGAGAATGAAACACTAATGAAATTTTCTGATCAGAACAGAATAAGAATTGTGGGAAGAGACGAGGATGGCAAGGACTTTAATTATTAAACCCTCAAATTCTTCAAAAGCCCCTTCGCTCAAATGCACAAAACTACAGATTTCAGAATAATCTTGCTTAACAATTGACAGTTTATCAAACCAAAACAAGGTTCGTAGTCTTTTTCAGACGATTAACCTGAGTTCATACAACATAGTCCGCAGCCATGAAGGTGCCTATGTGATAGACATGTATTTTTATACAGAATACACATAGAGCAACTCAGAAATGTTACATAGCCTGCCAATTTGTAAATATTGATTCCTGGACCAAATTACCAAATCTTAGCTGTCTTTTCCAATTGAATGGGTCTGTGGAGAGCATGAGTCATCTCTTCATTGAATTAAATAAAGCTCTTTCTGTGCGTCTCAGTGTTTATGTTTGAATCATTTGACTCTTACTTATGAGATAAGACAGAGAAACAGCAAGAAAGGAAGAGGCTTCTCAACTTTATTTTTTTCACCTTTAGTTTCCAAATTAAAAATCATAACACAAGCTATGTCAATATTTAACTAATTAAATTTGAAAGGATAATTAGATCTGAAAATATAAATTCTAGATACTATAGATAATATAAAAATACCTCCTTATTAATTCACTTATTAGCTTAAGCTACAAGGACATGCTTTCCATATACTTTCCAAAAGCTGCTGAAATTGGAAAGGGTTGAAATAATCATATCTTTTTTTTAATGACTTCTTGGTCCATCTGAGATTGTCCTTTTTTAAGTAGGTAAATTTAATACATGTACTACTATTAATAAGACATACTTTATCTTAACCAAATATTTTATTCTCAACTTGATACAGTTTGTTCTGCACTGCCTAGCATTCATTCAAAATGCGGTGTCCAATTTGGTGAGGTCTTTAGGAAACATATACTGTACATTGGGTTAGAATACAACAGAGAACAAACAAACACACATGGTAGAATGGGAAAAAAAGTTCTCTGAATACAATGAAATACTCCTTAATTCTAAGGAAATGTAGGCATCCATAGAATAGCTTATTATTTCCTGATTAGTATAGCCCGTCTCATCCAGGAGACAAATAATCAACTGATAACAAGATGAAGCCATTACCTATTTCTCTGCTTTATCTGTCAAGCAGCTTGAATCCTAGTTATATTTTCTTGGTTCTTAGTTTGTATACACTAAATCAGTTCTCTGAATTACAAATAAAATTGAGCAGAGAAAAGCTGAAAGGGCTGTCATATAGACCATACTGAAGAGCTGGAGGAAAGGGAGAATATAAATGTATATAAATATTAATCATAACTTATCATGAATGAAGGCAAATATATGTCCCAGGATAATGTTGCAGTATCCAATCTGGGCTGGTCACCAGGAGATCAAACCAGTGACCAATCCAAATGGTATCCTGCATTTATGTACCAAATTTAGACTGCAAACCCCATACTGAAATTGTCTAGAAATGTCCCTATTGATCTTAAGGAATTCTACTTCTGAGGATGTATTCATAGGATTTCATGGTAAAAATATATCCAGTGGTCCAAAAAGACCATTACAAGGACCACAGAGATTGTAATTTTCTTTCTGTTGTAGACGGAGACTAATTATGGCAAGCTCCTCGTGTGGTAAGGACAGAAAGAAAACATTTCATGCTCATTTATTTAGGAATCTAATAATGGGTCAACCCATTTTCTGCGGACTTTCTGCACCACTACCTCATGATTTGCATAAGACTGCAATACCCTCTTTTACTGACATTAAGCGACTTGGTCATTTCTCATCCTATAGTTCCACTTCAGTTTGGGGTTTTTGTTTTTCTTTTGTTATCAGCCTCCTTTCATCTCTATGGAAACACTTCCTTTTTCCCACTAGCCCTTTCCCCTCACCTAAATTGCACCACCCAAAAAAATGGCTGTTTTTTAAAAACAGTTAAATCTGATTCAAGACCTCTAAAATCTCATTTAGTCTGACCATCAGGGAACTTTCTTTTTGAAATTTTATAGATACTTTTAACTTGAGAATTGCTGGAATAATAATAATAATAATAATAATAATAATAATAATAATAATAATAATAATAATAATAATAATAGTAATAGCCTGCATACCGCAGAATAGAAGAGAAAGATCTGGAAAAATCACAAAATACAAAGACCACAAATAGAAGTAGAATGACTGTGGCAAAAGAAAGTAAAGATAATATCAATAGTTACAGGCTCCTTGGGTGCAATCCCAAACAATTAGGGCGCTGCTGGAACAACATCACAACATTGACAAAATCATCATCAATTGAACTTGGAACAATTTATATCCTGGGATAATATCTTTGACAAGATATTATCAACAACATCAAATAACAAGATCTGCCTATCCCATGGGAAGGATTCAATATGTGGATAAAAATACCAAATCCAGTATAAACAATCATAACAATAAAAACACAACAATGACAGGATCTTTGAGGCAGCAAATTGATCATCTCTGGATGAGGCAAATTTTCAGTTTTCCTTTTCATTCACATTTTGTGATATTTTTGTAAGCAAAAACATCAAGAAACATGTACAGTACCTCCCATTTTTTAAAGCACGATACAAAAATTCATACATTACAAATCTACCAAGTGAACATGTACTTTCAAACAGAATTTCTGACAGTGTGTTATAGTATACTATCAGATTCCGTTATTATCCAGTTCATATTTGTAACAGGGTAACGAAGAAGAATATCAGTATCAAAACAGAGTCCCCTCTCCCATCATTTGCATTAGAGAAGTTTCTCACACTATGGAGGAAATTCCATGTTAAAGAATATTTCTAGGACTTTCATTTTTTGCTTTCAGTCTGCACATTTCTAGGAAATTCCACTCACTACTATATATGCCATTTCTAGAGAACCCCATTTTCCTTCCTTTTCAGCCCCTTGTTTTAACCTGCAGATTTATAATAGATATAGGTCTACCTATCTTAGTCTGTAACTTGAATTAATATTATTTAATAATGGCGGGACTGTCTACCTCTCTTCATTCCCTAGGGTTGATAATACAAGTACCTTCCTTCAGCAGTGGGGATCAAACCCCGAAATTGCCACAAACCTCTTCCCTTCACCTCTAAAACAACCTTTTGGTTTTTAATTACTCCTGCAAGTAAGAGCAATCAGAGGATCCTTCTGTGACATTTTCAAGTTTTCTGTCTGCTCCACTTACGGGAAACAAATGGGTCTACTCAGCTCCATCTAGATTGAGTTTTTCATGAAGTCATTACTTCTGTCACAGGGGCTATTTTCAAATTGAAAAATCTGAAACAATAAATGATGGTGAAGCAGTTAATAACTGTTAAGAAATCACATTTGGAAAATTGCATTTAAGCAATAACCTTTCTCCCTGTAATTAAATGACAGAAAGGTCCTGGTTTTAATTAAGTCAGCAATTTATAGTTATGAAGCTATACTTCACTATGCAGATTAGAAGATGATAGGTCACAGAACACCCTGAGTGCATTTTTAGCAGAGCTGATCTGGTAATTACTCCACTGTTCAATGGTGACCACATTGAACCGTATCTCTAGATTAAACAATTTTCTTTTCCCTGCTCCATGATGTATAACTAGGATGAGTAAATGTATCACTAAGACGGCACCGAGCATCTTTAAATTAAAATGGATTTTAAATGAGGGGGCACGAGCAAAAGAAGTAATGTTTGAAGAGCAGCGGTAGAAATGAATGGGCCACTAGGCAAGGCCTGCGAGCTGAGAATATATCATTGTTTTACAGAGCTCTCAATCTTGCGCCAGAATATTTAGGCTAGATTTATGAGGAAGTAAAATGCTAATGTTAGTGTATTTATAAACATATGATGGGGATTTCATTTATAATTTATTCCCTGGGTCCGCATTATGCAGCCTATGAAAGAAAATGAAATGCTATGTTGGACACCAAAAGAGTTCATTAATACAGCCTTCACATTTTATTTAACTAACACCCCAGCTTGGATTACACACTGATTATTACATTGTGATGTACGCATATATGTATACACATTGTGTCTGGTTGCTATGGCCTTTTGGTAAATGCTTCAGCTGAATTTTGGTAGCATACAATTTTCTGATTTATGGTTTCCTGGCCGATAGGTAAAGGAACAATGTCCTTCCTGCAAAAAAAAAAAATGCACAGACATTGGATATTAATTTGATTTGTTTGTTCTGCTAAGTTACCTTTATAGAAGGAAAAGCCAAACTGGTCACTAAATTTCTCTTCATGTTAACAACAACAAGAACAACATTAACAAAAACATTTTAGCTGTGGGATCATACAGGACATTATGGGAAAAGCTGTTTGCAAAAACATGTTCACACATAAGACAAAAATATTGTAAAGCATATTGCTCTGTGTGTTCTCTAAGTATTGGGAATAGCACCCAAAAAAAGGAAAAGAAGATGGTTATTGCTGAGAAGGTCCCAGGAGCCAGTCCACATTGTTATGGGTCAATAGATGAAAAGTGCAAAATTGTTTGATGATATTTATGGAAATATGTTTGTCTATGTCTATATTGTCCACATTTTGTAAGGTTTACTGGAGTTTATCAAAAGCAGCAATGAAGTTGAGCAGAATGAGCAAAATTCCAAAGAGTGAATCTTTAGGCCTCTTGGTAATCTTTTATGCTTTTATCTTTGGCTGGTTTTCTCCAGAACTGTTAAAATTCTTTCTTTCATTAAACAATTTATTTAAAATACTTTCATCTAAGTTTCCTTTCTTTCATTACTGGGGAACATCTGCTTTGAGTTGAGCTCAGTTCTAGACTTCATATGACATTTCCATATAATTTTCTTGGCACCAATATGGATGTGGTTTGCCAGGGCAACTTCTGGAACATTTTAAATAACTCCCATTGGATTTCCTGATGTTCTCTTATTCAGGTACTCACCAGCAGCTCTACTTAGCTTTTTGAGGTCAGCCAACAGGAAGCAAAGTGAGATAAATAATGAAAGGAGCATCATGACATCATTACACAATGAAGTAACTTAGATTCTTGGGTCAGGAGACATGAAATAATCCCATAATTGTATCATTTGTTCAATGATATCATGATGCCACATCATTATTTTGAGATAACCTAAATAGGCAAAAGAGATGGGGCAGGGAAAAGGGTCAAAATGCTGAAGAGTGTTCCTTCCAACGATAGTAGGAATCTGTCTCAGATTCAATGTATATGGCACGTCAATAAGCACACAATTTCACTTCCTCTCTAAAATGCACACACAGCATATACTACACTAATTGTATTGCCATGTTTAGATATAATTGAAAATCAAGGACCAAATCCTTTTTTTAAAAAAAATTGGACAAAGTAAGCAAAAAGCCTGAACCAAAAGATGCAACATTGGTTTATAAACATATGTATATGTATATGTATATGTATATGTATATGTATATGTATATGTATATGTATATGTATATGTATATGTATATGTATAAGGATCCTTTGAATATTTCTAAGCATTTTCCTTACAAAATGATGCACTTGCAGTTCGGAAAGAATTTAATTATCAATCTTTATCCTACAATATGATTGTAATTTAAAATTTCCTTGCAGCTAATTTTCAATTAAAAATGCATACCCTTATTTGTAATGATGTTAGTAGAAACTGAAAGAAATTCTTAGCAAACTACTTTCATCAAAAGTGTATTGTTCTGGAATTCAATGCAATCTAGCTATTTCCCCACACTACCACATTTGACTCATTCTGCTGTCATGCTGATGGATAGATAGACAGACTCTAATTCTCCTTATGGATTTTTTCCCCAATATTTTGGGAAAATAGAAAACCTTGGAAAAAATAGAAAACCTTACAATGCAAATTTATTTATTTTGAAAATTTATATTGTCATCTACTCGCTCATGGTGACTTAAGGCACCTTATAGGAAATAAAAACACAATATAAAAGAAATAAAGGTAATTAAAAAATAAAAATAATAAAATAATAACCCCGACCCCGCAACTCGATGACAACACACACTCATACCAGCCATTTAATGGACTCCATCCGCTCTGGGTTCCCCAGGGCCTCTGGCAGAACCATGTCTTCAGGACCTTCTGAATGTCAGAGTAGAGGCCAGTCTAATTTCTGGAGGGATGATATTCCAGAGGGAGAGAACCACCATGGAGAAGGCCTTCTTCTCTGTCTTGCCAGATGTATCTCCTCAGGGGACTGGACCCACAACATTCCTTGCCTCCCGGAAATGGGTTATATATGTAAAACTGTATGAATATTAATATCTGTGATTGGAATAATGGAATTTAGGGGAAACACTTGAAATTGTATTATGTGGTGAAAATGGAGAAATGGGAAAATATTTGAACAGGATGATTTAGAGTTAGGGTTAGGTATTAGAAAAATGATTGATTTTAAATTAAAGGCTTTGAACTTGGAGAAAGCAATGAGAGGAGGAGAAAAAAGAAAAATAGACTAAAATTGGCTAAAATTGGCTAAAATTCATGGCTTCCATGACGGCCATGGACCTGACCCAACTAATTCATGGCCCTACACACACTGGGGGAAACACACTGGACTTGGTTTTTGTCTCTGGACAGTGGTTGAGTGATCTCGAGATAGGGGATATAGTCATCGAGCCCTTGTCATGGTCAGATCACTCGCTCCTTCGCCTTGACCTTCGAACCGCGGCACCCCGCTGCAGGGAGGCGGAACCGATAAGATGGTACCGCCCCAGGCGCCTGATGGAATCTGATAGGTTCCAGATGGAGCTTGGGCCAATCCCGGAGGTTCTGGCTCACGCCTCGTCTGGAGACCTAGTGGCCACCTGGGATAGGGCGGCTGCTGGAGCCCTGGACCGAGTCGTGCCTTTGCGGCCTCTGATCCGGTGCCGATCTCGCCTGGCTCCTTGGTTTACCGAGGAGCTGTGGGAGATGAAGCGCTGGAAAAGACGCCTAGAGAGCTGTTGGAGGGCTAGTCTTTCTGAATCCGACCGAACACTGGTAAGATCTCATATTAGGAGTTACCTAGTGGCGATAAAAGCAGCAAAATGCACTTGTTTTGCTGCTCTTATTGCGTCATCAGATAATCACCCAGCCGCCCTGTTTAGGGTGACCCGCTCCCTGCTCCACCAGGAAGCACAGGAGGACCCCTTGGAGGGAAGAGCCGAGGATTTTGTTCAGTATCTGTATGACAAAATCACTCAGATTCGGGCAGGTCTGGACTCCGACTGGATAGATCCAGTGAGGGTGACGGAGGCAGGTCTTGAGACTGTTATCTGGGATGAGTTTGATCCTGTGACCCCAGATGACGTGGACAGGATTCTGGGTAGATTGAACGCGACCACATGTTTGTTGGACCCGTGCCCCTCCTGGTTAGTGCTGGCTTCCCGGGAGGTGACACGAGGCTGGCTCCAGGGGATTATAAATGCTTCATTGGGTGAGGGTGTCTTCCCCGCCGCCCTGAAAGAGGCGGTGGTAAGGCCCCTCCTCAAGAAGCCTTCCCTGGACCCAGCAGTATTGGCTAATTATCGTCCAGTCTCCAACCTTTGCTTCGTTGCGAAGGTTGTTGAGAGTGTGATTGCGCGACAGCTTCCCTAGTACCTGGATGAAGCGTCATATCTGATCCGTTCCAGTTGGGCTTCAGGCCTGGGTACAGCACGAAAATGGCATTGGTCGCGTTGGTTGATGATCTCTGGAGGGCTCGGGACAGGGGTTGTTCCTCTGTCCTGGTCCTGTTAGATCTCTCAGCGGCTTTTGATACCATCGACCATGGTATCATGCTGCACCGGCTGGAAGGGTTGGGGGTGGGAGGCACCGTTTTATGGTGGTTCTCCTCCTTTCTCTCTGACCAGTCACAGTCTGTGTTGACAGGGGGGCAGAGATCGACCCCGAGGCCCCTTATATGTGGGGTGCCACAGGGATTGGTTCTCTCGCCCCTTTTGTTCAACATTTATGTAAAGCCGCTGGGCGAGATCATCCGTGGTTTCGGGGTGAAGTACCATCAGTACACTGACGACACCCAGATGTACATCTCCACCCCGGACCACCCCAACGATGCCCTTGAAGTGATGTCCCAGTGCCTGGAGGCCGTACGGATCTGGATGGGGAGAAACGGGCTCAGGCTCAACCCATCCAAGACCGAGTGGCTGTGGTTTCTGACGTCCCAATATAGTCAGCTGGCGCCATTGCTGGCTATTGGGGGCGAATCATTGGCCCCCACGGAAAGGGCTCGTAACTTGGGCGTCCTCCTGGATTCACGGCTGTCTTTAGAAGAGCACTTGACGGCCGTGACCGGGAGGATTTTTCATCAGGTTCGCCTGATTCGCCAGTTGCGTCCCTGTCTAGATCGGGACTCGCTACGCATAGTCACTCATGCCCTCGTCACCTCTCGTCTGGACTATTGTAACGCTCTCTACATGGGGCTCCCCTTGAGGTGCACTCGGAGGCTCCAACTGGCGCAGAGTGCGGCCGCGTGGGTAGTTATGGGAGCGGCGTGAAGCTCCCATGTAACACCTCTCCTGCGTGAGCTGCACTGGCTCCCGGTGGTCTTCCAGGTGCGCTTCAAGGTTCTGGTTACCACCTTTAAAGCGCTCCATGGCTTAGGACCTGGTTACTTACGGGACCGCCTACTACCATCAATAGCCTCCCACTGACCAGTACGCTCCCACAGAGAGGGGCTCCTCCAGGTGCCATTGGCCAAACAATGTCGGCTGTCGGCCCCTAGGGGGAGAGCCTTCTCTGTGGCGATGATCTGGAACGAGCTCCCCCCAGAGATACGGAGGATTCCGGATCTGCGCACCTTCCGCCGCGAGCTGAAGACTCTTTTATTTCATCAAGCTGGCCTCGCCTAAATCTTCTCCCTTTTAAGTGCAAATTTTAAATTTTAATGTGTTTTAAAATATGGGTATTTTAAATCATGGGTATTAATTCAGCCAAATTTATTTAATTCATTTTATTCGATTTTAAATTTTTAAAATTTATATGTATGTGTTTTATTTCGTGGCTGTTCACCACTCTGAGACCTTCGGGAGTAGGGCGGTATAGAAATTCAATAAAATAAATAAATAAAAATTACAGATTAGGGTGAATGGTAATATTGATTATATATTAGAAGAAACAAGGAAAATAAAATAAAAATTAGAGAGAAAGAATATTATGGCAAAAAGTGAAATATATAAATTGTGTTGGAGATAACTAAAAGCTGTACAAATTTGTGACTCGGCCAATACTCTGTTCAGAAAAAATGCATTGTTTGTTTGTTTGTGTATGTCTGTTAAAAAATAAAAAAAAACTTTTATATAAAAAAACATTCCTTGACTCCCCATTCTATTAGGTCAGCTGGACTGGCAAGAGAAGGTCCCTCAGTTAACCTGGTCCTAAACCATGAAGTACTTTAAAGGTGACAACCAGCACCTTGAATTGAAACCAGAAGCAAATCTGCAACCAATGCAGCTTCTGCAGGAGAGGTGATAAATAGGATGATATGTTTATTAAGAATGAAGACTTACAGACTTCCTGTTTGCTGCTGGCCGCCGCCAGACGTTCCTTTGGGATCGTCAGCTTCCACTGCCTGTCAGAGCCGCCTTCACAACGGAACGGCGGCTCGAAAAAACTCCGTTCCCATGAGGAAACGGAGATAGAGCCGGCAGGGGTGGGTAGAACTCTCTGCAGAGTCCCAAAAGTTTTTCTTTTACTTTTGGGATGGAGCGGATGAGATGCCCCACATCCCCAGCCGCTGCTCCGGGCTTTGGGAGACCTCTGCTAATGCAGAGCCAGGCGTCAAAAGCAAGCTTGCGAATTTGACAGATTACTCAAAGAAAATGTGAGCTGGACCTGTAATACTGAAGCGCAAGTATTTTACTTATCTTTTAAAAATTACTTAAGAGAATAGAGGAAGAGAAAGAGGAAAAAAGTTTCTTTTTAAAATGGCGTCTGCCGCGGCTGGAGAAGAGTTTGAGAGGGAAAGTTCTTCCGTTTTTTATTATTACAATGTAGCGGAATAAATACCACTGGCTACATTTGTAGACAAAACTCCGCTCCTGTTTTTGTTTTTCTCTTTTTTCCCTGGAGGCTTGAGTGTTGCTGGCTGGAAGTCTTTTGTCTTGTTTTTTTTTTTTCTTCTTCTAACAAAGCCTGCTTAGGCGGAAACATGGCACTGAGGCTTGTGAAGTCAGACAAACAAATAGGTGGGGGGGATTCCCCCACTAAGAATTTAAAGCAACAAGTTTTAACTCTTCAGTCCCAGAAACCTGATTTTAATATAATAGAATTTCTCTTAGAGGAGATTGAAAGAAGGGATGAGATTGTGAATCAGCAACTTGAAAAATTTAAGCAGGAAACTAAGGAATTGGTGAAATCCAAGTTTGACTTTTTGCAGCAAAAAATTTTAAAATTGTCAGAATTCATGATTCGGTTGGATACAAATACTAATTTACTAGAGTCAAAAATGGATGAAATTCAAGATAAATTGGACAATAGAATTCAAAAAATTGAAAATGATTTGTTAAATATTCAGGATTATAGTTCAGAAGAAAAATTTAAAATGGATGCTGACCAAAAGTCTGGTAATGTAGAATATCTGGAACAGAGGATTCAAAAAGAGGTTCTAAAGATACAATATAATTTCACAGAATATGCAATAAGACTTAGAGGTTTGCAGGAAAATAACAGAGATGACTTAAGGAAAATATCTTCTGAATTTCTAGCTGGGATTTTAAAGATTCAACCTGAGGAAGTGTTTTGTAGGATTGACAGAGCTTATCGAATAAACTCTTGGACTGCCAAGCAAAGGCAATTGCCTAGAGATGTGGTAATCTATTTTTCAGATAAAGAAATTAGGAATAAAATTGTGCAAAATTCCTTCAATTCTAATTTGCAATTGTATGGAAGAAAGATTTGGATTTACAAGGAACTCCCACCTAAGATACTAATGGAAAGGAAGAAATTTGGCTTTCTGGTGTCTGAGTTAAAAAGGAGAAATATTCAATTCCGGTGGGACGTCCCAGTTGGTATTATATTGAGATATCAAGGAGAAAGATACCAGTTAAATACTGTTGAAAGGGCGGAAGAATTTTATCAAAATAGGTTGAAAATGAATTTAACGTCTTCAGATATAATACAGGATAAGCAGAAGGAGCTGGAACTAAAGACAGAGACTGTACCAGATAAATTGCCTTTGGATTTATCGGATACCCCAGCTGGATTATCTACAAATTTGAGAGAAGTGCCATCTGATTTTAATGTGATGACTTATCAAGGCAAGGACAAGCATGGAAACCAATTAGAGGATATACAAGGGATAAAAAAGAAATGCGAGACACAAAAAATTAGGATGGAGGTCAAACCCACAAAAAGAAAACAAAAAAAGAAATAGGTTGTACAAAAATAGAAATTTCTAACCCAAGCAACAGTGAAGCCAGTGATTTTAAAATATGAATGATTATGTGAAAACATAGAGGAGGCGACATATTGGTCAATATCATCCTGAGGATAGTGGCAGATCTCTGCATTGCCGTAATTTTGGGACATGGAAAGAGCCTCAAATTGATGGTTTTGAATTATCTATTTTGAAACTTCTTTTTGTGTTGATAAATATATTATAATTATCTTGAATTATAAGGCAAGAGAATCACATTGGGACATGCAGAAGATCGGGTTGTTACCCAATACGATGATGGAAATTAATAATCCTGATGAAACCCACAATTATTATTATATGGAATACAATTATAATGTCACTCGGGTGGTTGTTTTTACTTTTATATATATAAGAAGATGTTTACTACTGATGGGGGCAGATATGATTGGAGATCTTGAATAAACTGTTGCATCCGCAAGCTATGTCACCCTATTATGGATGTTGGTTTTAACAATCCAGTGGAAAGACTTCAAGAAGATATTATATGGACTATAAATTTAAAGTTATTGTCTTTTCTTTTTTTATTTAGATATAATGGAATATATATATATATATATTTTTAAGTAGTGTGGGCAGTGAATTAAAGATATCAAGAATTGTTGTGTATGGTAAATTTGTAAGACAGTGGGTGAATAAGCTAGCTACAGACTGATTAGTTTAAGAAAAGGGATTTTTAAGTGATACATTTAGGGGAGTGGAGGAAATGGATAGAGTGGAATAAATGTTAAATTAGATTTTATGGGGAGCCCGCTTTGAAATGTTATTAAAGTAGGACTTATTGTATAGTTTTAAAGTGGAAGGTGGTTTTGAATTGTTGCAATAATGCATAGATATAAAACACTATTATGCTAAATTAGAGTTATTTTATAATAGTTATAGTATAATGTGTTTGTTTTTTTTGTTTTTTTTTTTTCTCTTCTTCTTTTCTGAAATGTATGGATAAAGGGGGATTTATAATACTTTTAGTAAGTAAAGGTCAGTATTTTGAGGAGGGAGTAAGTAATCTGTTATGAATTAGGGTTTTTTTTTGTTACGAAGAAGTCACAGGGGGGGAAGGGTGGGGAGGGGGGGTTAGGGAGGGGGGGGAGGGGGGGGAAAAAGGGGGAAAAATTTGTATTTGAAAACCTTTTCAATAAAAAAAAAAAAAAAAAGAATGAAGACTTACAGAAAAGTTAACAAAAAGAAATCTTCAGGATGAGCAATGAAAATAAAGAAAGACAATAAGAGTAAATCAGAAAAGGTTACTGCATGCTTCTTATAATTTCAACAATATAAAAAATGTAATTTTAGGATTAAAATAAAAGTTACTGATGAGGATATGTAAATAGGATGAAATCAATAAAGGAGTAATATAAACATGTTTCACTCAATGTGGGAATGAAAATATTTATTTTATCTTACAGACTTCCAAAAATGTTCCTATAATAATGGATGTAAAATATTTTGACTCACCATCACTAAAATAAAAGAAAATCTTCTATTTTGTAAACATGTGGTATGTGAAGTCTTAAAGAATTCAGTATATTCAAATAGACTTTTTGATGGCAATATCTGCATACTCTTTAGGTCATCTGTTGCGAGGTGTAAAAAAATTAAGATGGTCACTGTGATGTATATTTTAAAAAGGGATGAGGCTTCTATTGTACAGTCCTGCCAGCATCTTTCATTTTTAACCCACACCCCGCCACTGCCAATATAATAAGTGGTTTTGGATGATGAAGAAAAACTTTTGGGAATCACTGTCCTAGAAGGACAGATTTTATGAAGTTTTATGAAGCATCAGGAGGAACCAGAAGATATACTAAGGAATAAAGGAATACTAAGAAAAGATAATAAGGAATGAAGAGGGACAAATGTATCCGAGCTTTTGCATCTCTTGCTGATTTTGTTTGTTTTATCCGGTTCTGGTTCAGGATATTGAATTTCTTTTGCTTGTTATGCTGTGGTGTGTATTTGTCTGCATTATGAGTATGCTTTGGCCTGGCAGAGGAGGAGGTTTCTGGGTGGAGGGAGTATCAGTGTGGTGTGAGTGGGTAGCTAATTTGTTTGTTTGACTCTAATAAAGACAGGTTTTTTATTGCTCCAGTGATGGCTGAGTAGAGCTATAAGAAGCTATAAATCACTAGAGAGGAAATGATTATCTTTCTCTATGCATCACCAGTTTGTCTTCTATAAAATGACTATTTTGATGTGGCAGTTTGAGGAGACAAATATGCAGTTTGGCTTCCCTCCTTAGCTTCTATTCATTTTGTGGCCACCCTTCTCTTGATTGTGAGGCTCATCAATAAAGACAAGTACAGAAGTATAAAATAATTATTTCAAAAAACTGGTTTTGTGTTTTGTAATTCAGGTATCATGACCACCATGGAATTAAATTCTTGACCAAATTGCCTTTCTCTTAACCTTTTGGAAAATAAAGTTTTCCAAACTTATGTGCCTATTATTGATATCCTTACCCTGATGGCATTGCACATCTATATATTTCTAAAACTCTCATTGTCATTACCATTAACTGGGAAAAAGGATGCATCACAGGGCAACAGTTTTGGATCAAGGTATTTCAAATGGGCTAAGGTACAGAGTGTGTCTAAATTCTGGAACTAATGACTCCCCCAAAGGGGATGAAATTTGGGGAGATTGTGCTCACTTCAGCACAATCTGAACATTCTGAACAATCTCTGACACTAATTGTGACAGTAAAACACTAATTACTGTGAAAGTTCCTGAATGCAAACAATACTCATCTTCAATAACAAGATAGCAAGAGAGAAAGAGTGAGGAAAAATACGCAACTTTCATGATGTAATATTTGCGCTGATGTTGGTGCCTTGACCAAAGTCTGCCCTCACTGTCTTGTGTTCCTATTACCTGAAAAAACTGCCAATTTCTGCTGTATGAAGGAAAAGATTAGGATAGGCAATTTGCAACCTCTGTCTAATGAGTTCCCCATTTTATATAGCAATGATGAACCTATTGCAAACAAATTTAGGAATTACGTCAGACAATACAACTGCCTCTGCCAAATAACATCCTTTGATACCAGAGAAGTACTTCCAATGAAGAATGAATGGAATTCTTTTGTAATTATTCAAGGGCAAATCCATCACTGTATTAGACATTTAATGCCAGACACCAATCATCAACACAAATTTATTGAAATTCCTTCCTTCTTTCCTTCCTTCCTTCCTTCAACAATCTCACCTTGAATTCCAGAATTGTGGAATATGCCCATTCTGAATTCTACAGTGTCCTGAGGAAGGAAGGAGGCAAGGAAAGAAGAAAGAGAGAGAGGGGGAAAGGAAGGAAAGAAGGAAAAGAAGAAAGAAAGAAAGAAAGAAAGAAAGAAAGAAAGATAGATAGATAGATAGATAGATAGATAGATAGATAGATAGATAGATAGATAGATTTGAATCAGGAGGGAGGGAGGGGAAGAAGGAAGGAAGGAAGGAAGGAAGGAAGGAAGGAAGGAAGGAAGGAAGGAAGGAAGGAAGGAAGGAAGGAAGATTTTTGATGCTTCTTGCCAGCTTCCCAAAAAAAACCTCAATGGTGAAGCTGGCAGTAAGTCCCACCCACTCCCGCTGCTTTTTTGCTCACCTGTGTTTATTCTGTTTCTCTGTTTCTCCCTGAAATATGACCCAACAGAGTACAAGTTATCGAGTATATTATGAAAGTTCTAGGGGAACTCCTGCAAAATTCCAATTACATCCATTGGCCCTATAATGCTGCCTTTACCTCTTTCAAAACTTTCTAATCTTAGATGTGTTACTTAGCCAGGAACTTTACTTCTACCTGGCAATCCAATATCATCAATGAACACCACTCACTGACCCGTATGAATGACCTATGGATTACTTTTCATTTTGTTTCAGCATTGTTGTTGCTTAATCAAGAGAACATCTGAACAGAATTTACACTACTGAGCTGGAATTCTGAAGTGGAAGATGATGACTTCTTGGACAGTGTTTATTAAGTATTAAAAATCATTTTACAATTGTTGGATTATCTTGTTTCCAATTCTTCGGTAATTATTTAGAAATAGCAAAATATTGTAATAGACAACCGCCCCAGCAAAATGCTATTCACAATGAATTTGCATGGTTCATTGACATATGTTGAAGCAGCTTTTTGTTTGCATATAATTTTCTGCTTCTCTACAGTTGGGTTACTTTGCGAAGACTGAAAAAATGGATGGATGCTTTTATGATTGAAACCAGAAAACTGTTATCCTTAATGACATCCCACAAATACACTCAGGTCTCAGAAGGCAGCCAGTATCTCATACGTTTTAAACAGGATACCTGCTTTGCCTTGGTTGTACCTATTTGATATTGCACCGTATTCATGTCCAACCACTTAGAGAGGGCTGTAAAGCACTGTAAAGCGATATATAAGTCTAAGTGCTATTGCTATTTCTGCCATTACTAACCTATGGTAAACAGACTGCAGCACACCAGAATCTCCTCCATAAACTGGTATGTTAATCCAAGGCAGCCCATTCATAAATTGTTTGGCTGTGACAGAAAGAGTGCCTAAAGTGGTCACTGATTAGACCTACTTCTAATATATCTTCATCCATGCTTTTATGAACTGATACGGCAATAAATAAATCTCAATGGAAAGCTGAATACCTTAGGTAGCATGCTGTGGCATTACCAGTGTATAAATTATCCCTAAAGCGGTATAGATCAGATTCAGGGGTGGGTTCTATTTACCTTTACTACTGCTTCACAATGGGAACATGCATGTGTGCTTGCTTCGCTCGCTCATGCGTGCGCACATGCACACGCTTCTGTGCATGCACAGAAGCTTCTGTGCATGAGCAGATTATCAATTATGGCGTCTGGGTGGGCGGGCGAAGCATCCCTCTGCTTTTACTACTGGTTCTAAAGAACCAGACAGGAGCAACGCACCACTGATCAGATTCCATTCAGAAAAAAAAATATCTCGTAGAAAATAATGGAAATTTCATATCACATCTCCATCTTGTACAATAATAGATAGACGAAGTTAAAATATGAACGCCAGGATTAAACATGGACTTGAATTATATTAACATGAAATAATCTTCAACAAGATTTACATTAAAACTTTAATTTATTTTTTAAAAAGAGTTAAAGTGAACATATACAAGGCTTCCGCAGCCTTCTCCCCGCTGTACCCCATGTTTGATTGCAGCTTAAGTGAAGGAGAAGTAGATTGACTGGCAAATTCCCCTGGTGAAATGAATTGCCCAGTATGTTGGCTTGGAGCAGGAAGGTGAGAGTTGAGACCAAGAGGATAAAGACCACCCAGTGAGAATTAGCTGGGAATGGGTGGAACTAGTAGAACCAAAGAATCAATGAACAGCCCATCTGGATTTGGATGGGTCAGCAAGAAAGAGGGCAAAAGGAATCGATGCAAGTGAGTGAAAACAACATCATGAGATTGTGTGTGTGTGTGTGTGTATGTGTGTGTGAATCCAATTCAATATAATTTGTGTGTCTGTGTCTAGATGTACTGTGTGTGGGTGTGGGTGTGGGTGTGGGTGTGTATCCAATTCAAATTGCTGAATCACGTGAATGTGGTTGTACTCTGACAATTTCCTATTTTTTCAAATAACTTGCTTGGTTGTTGGGTGAAAGAGATACAGTGTGCATTCTTTGACACGTGTGTGTGTGTGTGTGTGTGTGTGTGTGTGTTTGGGGGGAAGGGAAAGATACTAATTTCCACTGAGATCAATGGCTAATGTTGTGTATATTCTTATTTTGATGCATTTATGCATCTATCTAACACTGCTTGTAGAACTGTTTCAGCATTACATTCCTTGGTGTAAATATTAAAATGGAACTGTCCTTAACTGTGGTTCTGAATACAGCCATATAGTTTGCTCATAACTTTAAATGCCTAACTCTGTATGCAGAAAGGAAGAATTCAATCTCTCATCTTTAAATATTTCACTAGTAAAGCGGTACTGGCACTTTTGCATTCAGTGCTTAAAAAGTAATGGAACACCACCTGTGGATAGGATTGGGTGAGGATCACAGGTAATGTGGCTGTGAATCCTGGGAAAAACCCATTTCCCTACAGGGGTATAGAAGTGTCATTCATATTCTCTGACTATATTCAGCTAGCTAGCTGTAAAAACAGTGAAGCAGTATTTCAGCCTTAACAAAGGGACTCAAGTAACTTTCCATCCAGCAACTGAAGTTTACATTAAAAAGTTTCCTATTCAGAGAAGCTCAATAAGAATTAACTTAATAAACAAAGCTTTGTTGAGATGTTCCCTGCAAATATTCCATATGTTCTCATTTTAATCATTTAAAATTATTATAACATGAAAAGGGATAATAGGGATAGAGCATGGCCTGTTCTTTTATATGTGCCCCGAAGTTGTCTCCTGATCACCTTTTCATAAGAATTTTGGGCCATTTTGTAAAGACTATAATGATTTTTGTTACTTTAAAAATTAGAAGGGTTATGCTTCTTTGGGCTTTTTTTTTTCTTTTAGCAGTTCACAGAGAGTTTTAAGACTCTGTTCTCACATCCTTTTCTAATTCTGAAAGCAAATAGCATATGCCTGAATTCAGGTGCTTGAAGCCTGCCTCAAACATCTCTTTAATACATCTAGTACAATCTAGGTCACTCCTGCATGATTAAATGCATTTTAATGTTTGTAACAAGACAAATAATTTCCTATAGAATGCATGGATTTTTGGAACAGAGCACATCTGGATATCTGTGGTTGAACTGAAACATTCACATTTGAAGATGGGAGAAGCAGATGTTATAGCAGCAATCAGAAGAAATGTGTATGATCACATCAGGAATCCCATCTGTAATTTGTTAAGAACAGGAAACCAAGCCCAGATTGCCTTCATTTGTGTTCTGGATATAAGAATATGTACCATAATATTAACCTGCCTTATCAGTGTTTGATAGTGGTAGAAGTGGGGAAATGATTATAATGGAATAATCATTATTTGGAAAAAGCAGAAAATAATGAAAACCTAATTTCTTCAGCTGCCTTTCTAGGTGCATAGAATCTTGATGCTATACCATTTTGGTTGCATGATTACAGTATGCACTGAATGTAATTTCTTTGTGTATAGTCATCCAAAAGGTGTAAGGTTGTATGTCTTCTCTAGCAATGTTCTTCTCATTTTTTTTTAAAGCAGGCCATTTTGTGGTTAGTCATGTTTGTCAAATTCATAATACTGGGAAATAGTGGCAAACTATTATCACCAAATAATCTTTGTTGAAAATGAATCCTGTCCACAAAGAAGAGAAAACTAGTACCTCGCCCCCTCTGCCTAGCCTCAGGAAAACTGTATAAAGGAGAACTATACAAAACCCTAATCAAGTTAAAGATTTGCCATTTACATAGAAATGTATTGTCTGAATCAGTATTCATAGAATTAACACCTTCCAGATGTGCTGGCATCAGTCTCCAGAATTCTTAGACAACATTGAAATAATTGATATTGGTAAAAAAATGATATGATTATTGTAATCTCAACCAACAAATGCTCTGTTTTACACATAGGCAAAAATAATCAGAACACAAAATACAAGCTGGGCAGATATGATCTAACAGACGACCCTCACTCTGTCAAAGACCTTGGAGTACTCATATCAAATGATCTAAGTGCCAGAGCTCACTGTAACAGCATTGTAAAAAAAGCATTAAGAGTTGTTAAGCATTAAGAAGCTAATCTTGCGTAGCTTCTTCTCCGGTAATATTGAACTGCAGACTAGGGCATACAAAACTTTTGCCAGACCAATTCTTGAATACAGCTCATCTGTCTGGAACCCACACTGCATATCGGCCATTAATACAATCGAACGACTCCAGAGATATTTCACAAGAAGAGTCCTCCATGCCTCTGCTCGCAACAAAATACCTTATGCCACCAGACTTGAAATTTTGGGCGTAGACAATTTAGAACTTCGCCGTCTTCAGTCTGACCTAAGCATAGTACATAAAATCATCTGCTACAATGTCCTACCAGCCAATGAATACTTCAGCTTCAACCAAAACAATACAAGAGCACACAATAGATACAAACTCATGGTAAACCGATCCAAACTAGAATACAGAAAATACAACTTCAGTAACAGAGTTGTCAATGCCTGGAATGCACTACCTGACTCTGTGGTTTCTTCCCCAAACCCCCAAAACTTTAACTTTAGACTGTCTACCGTAGACCTCACTCCATTCCTAAGAGGTCTTTAAGGGGTATACTTAAGTGCACCACCGTGCCTACGGTCCCTGTCCTAATATTTCCTTTTATTCGTATCCATTTCATGAATTTATAATTATGTTTACACTTGTATCTGTCATAAAATACATGCTTGATGAAATACAAATAAATAAATAAAATAAACTTATAATTTATATAGCTGAAGTATAACCACAGCCTTAACTAATGTATGGTTCCATATAAGCTTTTAAAAAAACATATATTGCTGTAATTTCTTGGATTAGACCTAAAATCAATTAATATTCAACCATATGCTTAGGGCATGTTTCAATAAAAGAATATTGGCAGTGCTTACCATTTCCCTTCAAAGAAAGCGGGAGGGAATAGGAAGTTAGAAATGGGAAGGAGCAAAAATGTCATTATCAATACCAACTGAATATTCCTAAACCTTTAGTGAATGGAGGAAAAGGCGGGAAGTGTGATGTTTCCCTTTGAAACTACATATCAGTTTCCAAATGAACTGTTATATAACATCAGAAAAACCTCTGGAAAATAAAGGAATAGCAAGAGGTACACATAACTATAGGTATCACTGCTGAATAGTGTACTGCTTTTGATGCAACACGCTATATGAACGTCTGAAGTAAGCTGTTCAACAATTAATCAGTGGAACAGCTTGTCTTCAGAAGTTATGGGTGCTCCATCACTGAAGGCTTTTAAGAAGAGACTGGACAGCCATTTGTCTGGAACACTTTAGATCTCCAGCTTGAGCAGTGGGTTGGACTAGAACAAGGGTCACCAACCTTTCAGCTTCAGGGACCACTAAATTCATAGTTTTAATTCCCACAGACCACTAATATGATCTGCCCTAATGACCGGCTGGGTGGACGTGGCTAGATGGTCATGTGACTGAGTGGGCATGGTCAATTCGATGTCACTCATATCAAGGGGCACCATGCCGGCCTTTACTTGCCCCTCCACTCCCAGCCACTCCTCACTTCTCCACCTGGACTCCTTAGAGCCCCAACAGGAAGCAGTTGTTGGAGCTAAGCAGCCACCACAAGAAAGAGTTTGCAAAACAGCTCAATTCAAATTGGATCTGACCGAGAAGGAAGCTCAGCCAAAGCACTTCACTGAGGGCTATGAGCATAGGCTTTCCAAGCAGAGCAAAGACCTGTGGGAGTGCAAGGCCAGGTACCAGTGCCTGGAGGCTCAGCAGTCTGAGATGGTCAGCCAGTTCCAGGCCATGATGCAGTCCCACTGGAACAAGGCCCTCCGGCTCTTCGCCACCAGCAGCACTTCCCTCCAGCCTTCGCCCAAAGCCCCGCACCAGGAGGCTGAAGCAGACCCCAAGTTGGAATTTCTTCCCCCCTCTGTCCCACACAAGGAGACTCTTTGCAGCAACACAAACGTTCATTACATGTATTCAGCCCAGGGGCTATAGTTTGAGGACCCCTGATTTAGTGCAATATAAAAAATGCAAATAATTTTTCTGCAGACCACCAAAATGTTCTCGTGGACCACCAGTGGTCCACGGACCACCAGTTGGTGACCGCTGGACTAGAAGACCTCCAAGATCCCTTCCATCTCTGTTATTCTGTTATTCATGATTAGCATATAGCCAGCTTGCTTGTTAAGGCTGCTAGCCTTGTGGATTTTAGCTCCTTTCCCCAAAAACTTCATGTCAACATTACAGGACTCTTTCTGTAATATTTTGACAGGACTTCCTTCCTTTTTTATTCAGTGATCTTTTCCCTGAATTCTAAACCCATGTCATTTTGTTTCCCCCTTTTACTTCTTTTTCTTCCTAATTCTGCTACCTTTCTGCTAACACTACCTCATTTTTTTCTCACTTGCTTTGCTGTTAGAAGTGTTTATCTGTGTGTGTGGTATGCTTTTATTCCAGAGAATGGTTTAATTGTGACAAAGAGAATGGTCAGTATATCATGATCAAGGAATAAATTAATTTTATAAATCATACATATTATCTAATAGACAATTTTAATCAATATATTAATTCAGTTAACATCTGAGGGAACAGTTTCTGGCAGATATATACATACACATGTTTTCATATATGTGCATACATATATGCAAGTATTTAACATACATTTGTTTTCTGTAGGGGAAAAGGAAATTCCAGGATAGGTTTCAGATGGGATTGGCAACCATAGATAGACAAAATGGGAAAACTGGACACTGTTCAGAATTCTTGTCAATAATCTGGATATAATTTAAATCATATCTACTCTTCCTGGGGAATAATCTTAAATGCATTTCTTTTGGAAAAAATTACAATAGCTCTCTCTTCATCTGACTGTGTTGTTGGACTAGGAAGGAAAAAATAATAATTGGGAAAGATTTGGGAGGGAATTGTGAGGTACAGTGTCTTCCAATATAATATCTACTGTAATAATGTTTGTTTTGCCCTGAGTATACATTCTTAACAAACACTATTGTTTGTTGAAAAAAAAATCATTAAAAGGACAATGGAGTATAGATGGTACAGTACATGGAAGTGAGTGAAATACTAGATGGAATTTTTTTCAACCTTCAAAGGCGTGTCCATATGACAAACAATGCAGAATTACTTTGGTGAATATCTTTTGCTATCAAGCTGGCATATAGTTTAAACTCTATTTTCAAAGGGAAGGATCTATTTCTCCAATTATTCATCCACACTATTAAGGATGATAAAGGATTGTTGTTACTGTTTTTTTTTCTTAAAACATATTTTTTAACAACTATAGTTGTTAAACTATATCCCCCACTAAAACAAAACTCAGGAGGAAATGTTCACAGCACAAGACATATTTTTTTTCTTTGTCAATAATCTTTCCTTTTCTCTAAAGGTACCTATTAAAATGTAAAAAGGGTATTTTTTCATGAATACAATTAAAGGACAATTGCTTATTTATCTATTGGGAATATTCATTTCTTTTGTGTGCCAGCAGCCCATTATGGATTGTGATACCTAAGAGTGAATAGAATGCCTTGTCTAGAATGCTTGAGTAAACATTACCTGAGCACAGAAAAGTTGCAATTACTAAATCCTTTCCATTTGCCATAAAAATAGGTTGGAAAATTAATAGAAAATGATTCAAACAAATTATTTTTAATGTACGGCCCCCGTGTAATCCATCCATAATTAAAATTGATAATTGAACAATCCTAAAAGCAATATTGAAAAATGATGAATTATGTCTAATTACACCCATCGTAAACATAGTAGACAATATGCTACAGTCCCATATTTCTGCTGATTATTTGCATTCACTTCTACTACTGTTGGTCTTGTGATTTTCATCGTGCGTCTCCTCGCTGCATACTTCTCTTCCAATTTAAAAGTCTCTCAAATCTAAACCTTAATATATACCTGAAATCAAACTATGTCTATATCTGTGAGATGGTATTTTTCTTAGGCTTACTCAATGAATAGTGAAATTTTATTTGGAAGAAAAGTGTAATCTCCCAAACACAACAAGAAATCTACTTACTTATTCCTTTCTGATTCAGTCTTTGCAATAGAATTTTTTTTACAGTTTAATGAATTTGCAGAATTTTTCCAACAGATGGCAGTGTACTTCTCTCATAGTTAAGGCAAGATTTTTAAAGCCATTCCTCACAAAAAAAAAATATCTGTTTTTAATTGGCCATTTTTTTTCGACAATTTACTCTTAGACATAAACTGCATGCAGTTTAACATTAGGTAAACTTGCTTCTCAGTAGATTTTTTAAAAAAACCTTACAAATCATGTTTTCCTAATTTGAGTCAACAAACATTTGTAACATTATAACAAAGTAGATTTGATGACTGATGTTTATAAAACAGAGAAATGAGTTTTATGGTATAAGGACTTATATTTCAGAACCTAAACTACAATTTATTCAAGTCCTCTAAGTATATATAGTCCAAATGTAATTGAACAAATTGACATTGGTAAATACCCAAAGCATCATTTTGTGGGAATTGGAAATGATTTATGAAAGTCAAAAAGACTATGTAATTCTCCTATATCCACTTGCTTAGGAATACTGTGTATTGTTTCTTCAAAGTATTCTAGGCTGGAAATCCTAAACATGGAGTAAAATTCAACCGGCCTCACTTCTGGACAGACACATATAGGATGTCATTATGAGCTCTCATTTCTCTTTCCTTTGTATCATCAGATTGTTGACAGAATTTACAAGGCTTTGGTACCTCTGGCTATAGCCCTGATATTTGTATGTGTGTTTACAAATGTGTTTGTATGTGTGTATGTGTTTACAAATTTTGAGATTCCTGCTCCAAATATTTTGAAAATGGATCTATTTATTGGTAAGCAACACAACACATAGCTCACGAAATGAATTTGGAGTCATAATGTCAATTTGGCAATGCTCTCCTCTTCCTTGCCTAATTCACAATTGCATTTTGTCAACAAAATACTACATCGTCCTTGTTTAAAATATAGAATATAGACAGATAGGGTTCTTGAGATTTTATCTCCCCTTCTTCTGATCCTTTCTGAATACAGAAACCTCTATACAACATTAGAAATCTAGTATTTAATGGATGCAAGAAAAGTAAAGAGGATCCCAGAAGGACATTAGCGAAAGATGTGCAAGAACCTTGAATCCAAAAGCACTGAATGGAATACAATTCTACGTAGAGTGGTGTTGTAAGGCAGAATTTGGACAGAGAAGGTCTTAAAGTCTTCCTGTGGAATCAGCAAGGCAGATTTATTTTGACAATTGGAGTGTTTCCATTTCCAATTGTACCTTTATACATGGAAGAGGACTGCCCACTACACACCTTTTCAATTTTTGGAGGTGGACTGGGGAAGTTTTTCTTTTTTTTAAAATCTTTAACAATATTGCAGGTATTTTCCTGTGTCAACCTGCTCAGATATTGAGCCATTGATTTTCAGAAGTATCTTCCCCTTGCCCATGGCTGCCTGAGAGATTGCAGGCTGTACTAGCCAGGTGTCTAGAATAATGTAAATCAGGGCCAGAAAATTTTATTAAACTTTATTTAATAAATAAATGTTATTGTATCTATTGCCTCTACTGGGGGTGGGGGTTTGGAGATGGTGGTAGTAAGGTTTTATATTGTGGAATTTTAATGCTGTAAGCTACCTGGAATCACTGTGTGCAACTTGGGTGGCCATATACATTTAATTTTAAATAGATAAATAAACAGTGATAGGCTCCTACACATGGCTCTTCATACCTACCAAGCTCCTGCCCCCTTTCTAAAAAATTATTTAATTTTTAAAAAATGGGAAGCCATTGTGCTGCTAAACAACGTAGTCTAAAATCATCTTTATTTGATGCAATGCCTCTAGGCTTCAGAAAGTTTCAATTGGAAAACTAAAAAACAATATAAAGAACCAGGTTTTCTTCTGGCAAATGGATGTTTCATGACTGGCTATGCAAACCATCATAACCATTTTGTGAATAGGCAAATTTCTAGTGGTAGCAGTTTCAAATGTACATGCTACATCCTCTCAATATTCTAATGTTCAATATTCTCATTTTACTCATATTCCAGTGCTCAATAGTTCCAACGTTGACTTGGTTGCCTTTAAAATGCATTGGAAGTAATTTAGTACTTTGGAAGTAATTTAGTAATTTGGAACAACCGAAAGATAACAAGTTATTCCGTAAAGATGTTTTGCAGGTTTAGATAGTTTATGCCATTTCCTATCGGAACCACTCTTGCCATCTTGGAAAAAAGAAAAGAGTTGAGTTCCCAATGAAGAATTATATTACATAATTTTCAAAAGAATCTGTACTAAATTTTCTAATTCCTTTGTTTAAAAAAACATTGAAATAAAACCATTTCTTTTTCTGCCCTATTCATGTACTGTATTGCATATGCAAATGATGAAAATATTTCTTTACAATTTTTCCTTTTTCTACCACAAGCTTTTAAAAAGTACATAAATCTGTATTCTTCAGTAGCAATTTAGACAGCAAATGTTAATTGTGTGACTTAGGAGTTCAGGATCTAACTATTTTGTTGTTTGCAACTGTAGTAATAATAAAGCTGGCTGTGAAATGGCTGCTCTAGACAGAAAGAACTATTTCTCCGAAACCTTCTAGCTATTTAAGTGAGTTGTAGTAGCAATGGACCTTCAACATTATAAATTAGCCCTTTCTATTTCCGGGCTGAATTTCATTTTGGGAGGCCTTTTATGATAATAGATTGAATACTGATCAGAGCGCATTCATTAATGGTTAAAAGCTCCAAGGCTTGCTCTGTGAGCATGTATCAATTTTTCTGTAGATATGAAGAATGAATTCCCAAGTAATGAACATGTTATTTACCTTGAGCAGCCTACAGCATTGTTACTCAGCAATGAAACCATTTTCTACAGTTCACTATTCTCATAGCCAATGGTGCTTGACCTGATTACCAATTCCTCACAATCAGAGAAGATGTAGACAACGTTTTGCATTATTGGAAATTAGCTAGACAGAACAATTACTATGGGTATTTGCCAAGGTGGGGATCTGCTTCAAAGCACAGACATTTTTCATAAAGAGTGCCACTTAATGAGGGCAAGGGGCAACTACAAACATTTTCTCTACCATGTTGCAGGAAAAAATGTGATTACACTCAGGAACATTAACATCTTAAGATATTAAAAGGCAAAGCATTAAAGAATATCTTCAAATATATTACCTTTTGCTCAATCTCAATCTCAAGGATATTAGGGCTACATTTAATTTTTATTTACAAATATGTTGAAATGAAAAGGGATGCAACTTTGCATAAGCTTTCTTATTTATCTTGTATGGGAACTCTATACCAATTGCTTCAAAGGCTTCTTTCCCGTTTAAACATTTTTATCATTGAGGCAATCTCTCATAATCAGGAATCATGTAGTAACATCATGTCATCACCTATATAGGCACTCACAGCAAACAGATTGTGTCAAAATGAGGACATATGAGGTGATATTGCAATGCAAACTTTGATCTTATTACTTTCATCCATATGCCGTGGATATCTTTTCTTTGAGGAAACGAAATGCTTCAGAGTTCAATTTGTGATGGATGCATTACTTGGAGCCTGGCACATGATGCAAGGACATAAATCATACTTTTAGTACCACAACCTTATTATGCACATTTTGACACTGGAACAACATTCCCCCACAGAAGTAGTGTTGCCAGGTGTCCACTATTTGAGCGGACAGCCCACTTTTTTCACATTATGTTCACTATTTTTTTCACAAAATAGTGGACTTTTTTTTATTCAAAAGCTTTATGATGAAATTAAAATGTAATTTAATATTTTACATATTATTATAATGTATTTGATGTTTTGAATTTTAAGTAAAGTTTTGAAGTGATTATTTTAATACGTGTTAAAATGTTTGTAAGAAAATATATAATTTAATTGTAATTTTTTTTTTATTTTTTTACTACTTAACACCCCCCCCCCCGCTCGTCTGCTATTTTTTGGAAGCAGACCTGGCAACCCTACACAGAAGTCTATGTTCGTATAGTTAATCAAATCTTTGCCAATGTCATGAATTAAATTAATATTTATACATTTATCTAAGAATATCTGTATATTTATTTATATTTATTCACAAATACACAGTAACATTTATTTATCAATATAGGTTGCTTAAAACATAGAATTGGCCTCCTAATTAATTAGAAACTAAAATAAGAGAACTGGAACAAAAGCATAAAACTAGCCCAAACAGACAACCAATGAAAGAATTACAAGAAACTACACACAATTAAATGTACTAGAAATAGAAGAATTACAGAAGAAAATAAAATTTGTCAAGCAGAAGAACTTTGAACATGACAATAAACCAGACAAGACATAAGAAAAAGTAAAAGAAAGATAGACAAAATCATCTAAAAGAAAGGGCTCAGCATAAAGAATAGAATAATTGGCAGTTTTTAAAAAGAATTAAGAGGCTAACGTCAATAAAGCTGCTATGAATAAATATATCAAAAAGTTAGTTGTCAAAGAATTTCATGACGAACATAGACTAAGCACATTTAAAACTGTTCAAGAAATTTAAAAGGCAATACAACTAATTAAAAAAAATATGAAAAGCAACAAGTTCTGATGGGTTAATAGTCAATATTACAAAAAGAAATTCAGGAGGAACCATTAACAAACACATCGAATGAAATTAAAACGATGGCAATACAGGTTGTCCTCAACTTACGGTCACAATTGAGCTGTTGCTAAGTGAGACATTTGTTAAATGAATTTTGCCCTGTTTTAAGTCCTTTCTTGCCACATTGATTAAGGAAATTACTGCAGTTATTAAGTTAGTAAGACTAACAAGTGTTAAGTAAATCTGGCTTCCCCATTGATTTTGCTTGTCAGAAGGTTGCAAAAGGTGATCACACGACCCTGCAACCATCATAAATATGAGTCATTTGTCATGTGTCTGAATTTTGATCACACGACTATGGGGATGCTGCAACGGTCCTGAGTGTGAAAAATTGTCATAAAGCACTTTTTTTCAGTGCCATTGTAACTTCAAATGGTCACTAAATGAAATGTTGTAAGTTGAGGACTACCTGTACCATCAACATGGAAACAGGCATACATGTAAAAGGGAATGACACAGAGAAACCACAGTCATATATACCAATCTTCTGCTAAAGATAGATTATAAAACTTGAAGAGAAACATTAAGGATAATAGCTTAATTATAATACTGTAATCAGTATTATAGAACATATCAACAAAAAATGATAAGAAAGCTGCACTAATTTTTCTGAATGTGGAAAATGCCTTTGAGGACTTGCAGTGGTCATTTTTACTAGACATATTGTATAAAATGAAGACTAGAGAAGAGTTCAAAGCCTGAGTTAAAATATATTCCAGTGACAAATAGCAAAGATTATGACTAATGGAACCCCCTCCACAGACTTTCAAATAAGCAAAGGCAACAGGCAAAGATTTCCACTTTCTCTCCAATTATTCTTCACTGCTTTACAAGTATTGGCAGAAAAGGTGATAAACAAATACCAGGTCTTAAAATCTGTAGAGAGGAATATAAGCTTGAATGTTATGCAGACAATATAGAATTAACTATCACAGAACCGCAAAGAGCAATAAAACAGTTGATGAAAACAATTCACAGCTTTGGAGAATTCTCCAGATATAAAATCAATGTTAAACAACAAAAATAATTGCAAGGTACTTAACACAGGGAGAAGTAAATCTTTTGTGGGAAGAATCTGCCTGTCAGATAACCCACTCAGTGAAACATAATGGTTAGCGTCTGACAGGTAATAATCTAGAAATATATTGAAACAACTATGCTAAATTATGGTAAGAAATCAAAAGAAATCTTGAAAGGTAAAGAAATGTAAAGTTCCAATTCCAATTATCAAAATGAATGTATTACCCAAGATAAATTACTTGTTTCAAATGTCATCAATATCTCAATCTCGAAGAACACTATAGAAGAATGGCAAGAAATTGTCAGTAAAGTCATATGGAGTGGATAAAGATCTAGAGTTAAATTCAGTTTTTTAACAAGATTTGAAAAACAGAGTTGGTCTTCTGCTCCCAAATTTTAAATTGTATCACAAAGCATGCTGCCTATCATAGATAATAGTGGATAAAATTCCTGAGCAGTTGAATATCAGTATTGGAAGGAACTGGTCTAGCCCCTCTAGTTCCATAGGTATTTATGGTATAAAATGTTTTACAGATGGTTCACAGTTCCACAATTTACAGGATAGATAAAACATATGTTAACAGGTGTTGGAAATGTCATGAAATAGAAGAAAATTTTACCATTTTTTATGGACATGTAAAACTCTCAAAAGTATTGGAAGTTTGAAATAACTAGGTATAATCCCAGAATACATTAACAAAAACCATGCTTATGGCTGTGAAGATGAATTTTGCCCAACATTGGAAGAAAGATATAATATCAATGATATCTGATTGCAGTGATGGCAAAGCTAGCAGCAAATATCCACAACAGAAGTTTAATCAAGTTCAAGCAAGCATGATTTACATATGTACAAAACAGCAAAACAAATAGAAATATTTACAGCATGTTTGTAAAGGAGGTATAAATGTTCTAAATCAGTCAGTATAGAGAAAAGGGAAAGGAGAGATTAAATATCTATCTATCTACTTCTATGCAGCTCTTTCTTTTTCTTTTTCTCCTTTTTTTAAAATATTCACGGATAACAAATATACAAAGGACTTTAATATCAAGTTTTTGGTATTAAGCTCAAAAATCTAAACGTGAATGAATGAAACAATGAAAACAAAAACATAAAATATCTTCAATCGAGCATTGTGATAACACAATATAGCTTTTAGATTTGATGTCTTAAGGCCACTGTATTGTTTTAAATCAATACATTGTGATTTTTTCCCTTCCATAATTGTATTTTGAAACAGCAGCGCTTCAATATTTGAGAAGATATTAAATCATTAATTGAGACCAATAAAAATCTTTAATAGAAGAACCTACCTTTTTTACAAAGATGAACTATCTATAGTAGACAGATCTACATCTACATCAATCCATTTAAGTTACAGTTTGATAAAATTCACTTTAATTTGGAGAGGCCAAGCAGTGTGGTGATTACATGGGAACAAAGTTGCCAACTTCTAAGTGTTTTTATTGGTTGCCCTTAGCAGGGTCTTATCATACAAAAGTAACCAGCATCACTTTGTGGCATACTAGACAATTAGCTGATGGACGTGAGCAGGAAAGTAGTCAAAACTGGGTCACTGAAGAGCAAGAGAAATTCTCAGTGGGAATGGGCAAACCATTTCTAAGATTTGCAGAAATTTTTAAAAAATTGAAATTATCTGAAGAGAGAGAAAAAAATCTACCCCTTAAAGCTCAGTGAAGACACAGAATGCTGAGAGAAAAAGATGAAGATAAAAGATGAGGAATGCAGATGAGGATCAATTATTAAGTCGGGTCATGATGACAGGATGCTAAAAAATAAAAATAAGGATCAACTTTTATTTTTGAAAAATGCAGAAATAATTTGGAGAGAACTGAAATATTAATTAAACTATGTACAGTTTTTCTGATTGGAAGAGGCTATTGGAAAACTTTGATTTTTTTTTTTTTAAAAGCCAATCAAATGTGAGTGTGGTCAGTACGTGATTGGGAAACAACCAGGAAATCCCAGAACTGTAAACTAATTTGAAAATTGAAAAACTAGGCTAGAAGAAAGCTAAATCAAACCTCAGCTCTCTTTATGCCAGGAAAACTTTTCCATATACCGTATTTTTCGGAGTATAAGACACACTGGAGTATAAGACGCACCTTAGTTTTTGGGGAGGAAAATAAGAAAAAAGCTGATTGGCGGGTGGATCGGCCTCCTGGAATACCCCCAATCAGCTGTTCCCAGAGATGAATTTTAGCAACAGGTTTGTTGATTGTGAGCTCTGTGCCTTGCTTTTTTTTCTGCCTCTGAAACTTCTGAAACTCTGTTTCAGAAAAAACTTTCTTTTCTGCCTCTGAAAGCCTCCAAAACAGAGCTTCAGAAAAAAAGCCTCTGAAGCTCTGTTTGGGGGCTTCTTTTCTGAAGCTCTGTTTGGGGGCTTTTTTTCAGAAACTCTGTTTGGGGACTTCTTTTAGCTGGGCGGGGGTACATTCAGAGTATAAGACGCACTCAGATTTTCACCCTCTTTTTTTGGGGAAAAAAGTACGTCTTATACTCCGAAAAATACGGTAGTTTTCCAGTTTTGTTGTGAGATCAAGAGAGTATTTATTTTCACTATGTTGAAAAAAATAGAATAAAATTGCTGAGGAAATTAAGGACAAAATCTCATTGCAATGCTTGATTTACTAACTACTGCAGAACTCAAAAGTGATTCATTTCCCAAATAAGATATTTGCTCAGCAAGAAGTAAATTTCTTGATTAGTGATAGATGGATGCTTTAAGAAATAGCCCTAACCCATGTTCTTTTGCTAAAAATCAACTGTCTGATCTCTGGCTTTCATGTGATTGTGTTAATTCTGCCTGTGACATCTAGACTGGCTGACACCCTGATCTGGCGCTTAGAACCTTGGACTGATTTTGGACTCTTCTTCTGCATGTTCCTGTTAACAGCAAACTATTCAGATAAGCAACTGTCAGTGACTGTTTTAGTTTGCATGTATTGACTGTGATTATTTCTATGACATTGAGTAAACTATGAACTACTGTAGAAGCTGTGTGAGAGTCAATATTTGAAACCTGAAGCAGGAGAGTTTGATTTCTTAGACCTCAAAAGAGGTTTGTGAAATCTTTTGCCTAAAATTATGGAGAGCTTCCACCTGGCAGTGCAGTCTTTGGTTCTGCCAACTTCAATCACCTGCTGTAGCCTGCCTAAACAATAAAATGAGCTACCAATAGAGAAATGTTGTTTCTATCCATTATGATGCTCTCAACCACCAATGGCTACCACTGCCCAGGACTCACTCTTCTTGTGGCAGAATGAATCCTATGCTCTAAATGATACGAAGGGTAATATAGTTGGACAAAGTCCCCAGTTAACGTTATTAAGATCTAGTGCCTGATGCTCTTCTCTGCCCTGCTGATCAGCTTTCTGGACCAATTCCTCTTCAGAGTGAAGATTCTTCAGAATGAAATATGTGGTTCCATGGGATGGATGGGAAACTCCTCAGAATAAAACATTGTTGGATATAGTCTCTTAGAGTACCTCTGAACAGAGGTACAGAGATAAATTGTGTCGATAAGGAAGCAAGAGCTGCGGTGGCACAGTGGTTAGAATGCAGGACTGCAGGGTACTTCTGCTGTCAGCAGTTTGATAGATTGAATCTCACCAGGCTCAAAGTTGACTCAGCCTTCCATCTTCCAAGGTGGGTAAACTGAGGACCCAGATTGTTGGGGGCAATATGCTGACTATGTAAACCACTTAGAGAGGGCTGTAAAAGCACTGTGAAATGATATATAAGTCTAAGTGCTATTGCTATTGCTAATTAGTGGGTATTTGTGCTATAGCAACACTTTCACTTTCATTAACATGGATAGAATCAAGATCACATGAAATGTTAGTAACACTTTATAATGCCTTGGTAGATCATACTTGGAATATTGCATCCAGTTTTGGTTACCACAGTAAAAATGTTGAGGCTCTAGAAAGAGTGCAGAGAAGGGCAACAAAGATGATTAGGGGACTGAAGGACATATGAAGAATGGTTGCAGGAATTGGGTATGTCTAAATTAATGAAAAGAAGGACTAGGCATGATATGATAGCAGTGTTCCAATATCTAAGGGGCTGCCACAAAGAAGAAGGGGTCAACCTATTCTCCAAAGCCCCTGAAGGCAGAACAAGAAGCAATGGATGGAAACTAATCAAGGAGAAAACCAACCTAGAAGTAAGGAGAAATTGTCTGACAATTAACCAGTGAAATTGGTTGCCTTCAGAAGTTGTGGGTGCTCCATCACCTGAGGTTTTTAAGCCGAGATAAGACAACCATTTGTCTGAAATGGTACAGGGTCTCCTGCTTGAACAGAGAGTTGGACTAGTAGACCTTCAAGATCCCTTCCAACTCTGTTATTCTCTTATTCAGGGATACTTTAATGATGTCTGATACAGTGATGGGATTCAAATAATTTAACAACCGGTTCTCTGCCCTAATGACCAGCTGAGTAGGCGTGGCTTGATGGTCATGTCACCATGTGGGTATGGCCAATTCGTCATTCACATCGATGGGGGCTTCGTCTTAGCTGTTACAATGTAATAAGGGTTAACCAGAGAGGCAGTTTCTGTAAGCAGGGCAATAAAGATTAGGCTAGAAACAACACCAGAATGTTTCCTTCCTGCCTTCCTTACAGGATTAGCCCTGCAAAGTGGAAAAAAACAAAATAAGATTTCTTCAAACAACCTGTTCCCCGAACTGCTTAGAAGGTTAACAACCGGTTCTCTGGAATAGGTGTGAACTGGCTGAATTCCACCACTGGTCTGATATTGAATAATCCTAAGGATTACACAGTGAGACACACAATATACCCATCAGAGGTATACTGTATATCTTACTATGTCTTTCTTAGGTTTTATGTCTTGCCAAGATTGTACCACAGAATGGCAGTCATTGCTAGACTGAATTCTTTGTTAGACAATAGAACTAAAGTCATTGAGCAGCAATTTCAGATTTACAGAAACAAAATAAGACCATTATATTATTTCTGCGAGTTTCAGAAAACCTGGCCATTATATTGACTACTTAATTACTTCAGTTTCTGCTGTGCTTGTTTATGCTGCATTTAATTGACAGGAAACTACATCCCAAGCTGTCAAATGTAAATAATTAGACAAATATGACTACATTCCCTATAAACATTTACTAAAGAGTAAATTCCAAGGCCTACAGAGAAGCATTCAACATATAAAAGCTACAGATTTATAACACTACTGTCAATCTGTAGGATTCATGTATATTGTTGACAGACAAATGAAGGCAAATATACCATATTTTTTGGACTGTAAGCCGCACCGGAGTATAAACTGCACCAAGATTTCGAAGAAGAAAACAAGAAAAAAAATCATTTTTTGCCTCCACACGTCTGGTTTTTGCCCCCTCCCCACCCCTCCCCTGGCCCCCAGGAGCACTCTGCAGGCCTCCCAAACCTTCTGCGCATCCCATTTTTGCGAAAAACAGGCCTACTTTTGGGGAAATGGGATGAAAGGGGTGGGATTTCGGGAGGCCAAAAATGGCTGTATTCGGTGTATATGAGGCACCAACATTTACACCCTCTTTTGGGGGGGGGGAAGTGCATCTTATACTCCAAAAAGTACAGTAGATGTTCCAGGATAATGTTGCAGGATCCAATCTGAGTCGGTCACTGGGACCAGAGGTTTAGTCTTCCAAGCTTTCGGATTCGTGCTGGAGCCCATCTTCAGGGAACTTCTCTCTCTCCATAATGTCTATGGAGATGCTCCGTCATCCAGCTTATAGTTGTCCCAAAAGTGCTTTTTTCAAGAGGCAACTGGACTTTCTCGTTTTTCTTTGAAGATGTTTCACTTCTCATCCAAGAAGCTTCTTCAGCTCTGACTGGATGGTGGGGAATGGAAGGATTTATACTCCTTGTAGACAGCTGGTCATTGGCATTCTTTTAGCGGGTGATTAAGGTCAACTGGAGGTTTATCTGTGTCATCAGGGTCACCTGAGTGATGCAAATTGGTGTGGAGCCTTCTTGGAACTGTTAAAAGACTGTGTTGTAGATTGGAGATATATGATGTTGTATCCCTCCCCCTCTGTTGAGAGAAGGCTGTTCAATGTTGACATAGATGGCCTCTTTAACACCTCTTTCAAATCAGCAATCCTCTCTGTCCAAAATAGGGACTTTGTTGTTTTCAAAAGAGTGGCCTGTGTCTTTTAAATGCAGATGGACTGCTGAATCTAGTCCTGATGTGGTTGTTCTCCTATGTTGTTCCATGTGTTTATAAAGTGGTTGTTTGGGGAAAAGAATAAATCTAGGCAAAGTCACAAAAGGAGCCCACTTGATGAGAAATGGATGACTCCTTAACAAGTGTAAAATAATGGTATAATTGTAAAGGTGTAAAATAATGGTGTAGGTGTAATGATGTAGTCAGAAAATCAGGAAATCTTAAGCAAAGCTTTGTGTATTTGCTGAAACATGTAAATCAGGTTTAACTATATTCAGTACTTAAATGTATTTTTACAAAATCTCAGTAAGATTTTGATATGTTTCATATTTTGGAATGCAATTTTGGATTATACCATCTTCCAACCCCCAAATTTAAATTCATTGTAGGTACCCGGAATTATCAGTACAGGCAAACAGGCTTTCATTCCTTTTAACCATAGCTAAATTGGCCATTAATATATTTTAAACCAAGAATATAATGAAAAAAAAGCAGTGATGACATCAGGAGGACAGTTAGTTTAATCCTAGGACCTGTGTGTTGCCTAAGCAAATACCTTGGAGCTGTATCTCTCATCCACTTTTTCAGCTTTAGTCTGATCCTATTAAATCAGCTCTGGGCAACCACTAAACTCTACTAATATTTACTGTCATAAATTGACCTTACAAAGTGGAGCATTTCACTTCTGGTGATGGTGATAGTGGAGAGATATGTGATACTCTTTTTTAATGACATTAATTTTCATATGTATTCCTGATAAACCAAAATCAGAACTGAAAGCAGCTATTTCCTGGAAAATTAAAGAGACAATCTGTGTTACTTTTAAGACCATTGGGCTATCCTAAACTTTACTGTGGGTGGCTTTTTAGATAATCTGTCTTTGTAACCCAAAATTCTCTATATCCCTCCCCTTCCCGCACATTGTTTTTGATGGTATGCAGAACAGCAGCATCATATGTGCAAGCTTTTGAATGGACAAAACTCCAAGTATTACCAATGAATTCCAAGGTTACTATCTATTTTGTTGACAAATTTAAAGGAGATATATTATCAGCATTTCTCTGTTAAACTCTCCTTCACAATCAAAATGTAAGTGAAGTAGGGTGCCTACAATGAGAAGAGATATTTGTATTCTTCAGCATTTTATGAACTTGAAACAGATGGACTATGACCTGGAAACACTGTTGAACAGACTGGCATAAAGCAAATTGGCTCTCTGACAAGGCCAAGTACAGCTGTGGCATGTATTTTATTCAGCATGCCCACCTACCAGTGATTCACCTACAACTAACAGAAGGAAGAGTAGAACTAAGTGTGAATCCAATTTTTCTCTACAAACTATAGTATTT
The DNA here is from genome assembly GCF_059756535.1 of Pantherophis guttatus. Lineage (NCBI taxonomy): Eukaryota > Metazoa > Chordata > Lepidosauria > Squamata > Colubridae > Pantherophis > Pantherophis guttatus. The sequence continues at coordinate 93,436,493 of NC_142063.1, read as the reverse complement.
GGGAACCCAGAAAAATTACCATAATGGAAATTCTGTCAAGTACACTTAATTTCTGTATTATGCAAAATCTAATAGAAATGTTGGCATTCTGAGGTTTCCAAAATACGTCTATCTATAAAATGCATTGCTATGAGTTCAGTAAAGTTTACTTCTGAATAAGCAAATATAGGACTGCAGCTTCAGCAAAGGTTGCAAGAGTCAAAGTGGAAGGAAAGGCAATGATCTAAAATAAGATGAGAATGGACAACCATTTGTCCGAAAATGAAATAGGGGTTTCCTGCTTGAGCAGAGGATTGGACTAGAAGATTGGTTATTCTGTTAAAATGTTTATTAGAAGCATCTAATAGAAGAATGTTGTTTGATATAATATTCAGTATTTAAACAGCTGTTGTCAATCATATGCCAGCATTTGGAGCAGTCCTAGAAATCCTTCCATTCACTAGTAAGTCAAAAACTAGTATTTTAGAATTCCTATATTAAATGAAAGATGATTCATACTAATCTAAAACCTAAATGTTTGGTCATTTGTGAGTATTTCTTATGATAACCTTTGTATTGTTGCATGAAATATGATTCCCACATAATGATAAAAGTTAAACTATGGCTTCAAACCTGTCATGGCTGAGTTTAAATATTACTCTGAACTAACTCAAACTCAAGTAGCTTGCTGTATAAACATGGCAATGAATGAGAAAAAGTTGTAGGTTATCTCATATCAGGTTTGAGTCAACACTGGAAACAATCCTATAAATCATCCCAATAGATTTGCCTCTAAAAATCTTGATGGGAAGAAAAATATGTTACTATCCCAAGCAGTTTTTTCTATCCCTTAATTATTACAATTAGGTTACCCTAAATGTAGTTTTGGGTTTTAAAATAATTACGTCCTCTCCTACCCTACACAGAAATGGGTAGGTCACTAGCCTCCTTTGTTCAGCCTTTTAAAACCATTGAAAAATTAATCCCAGCCATTCTTCTAAGCTAAGCATAGTCAAAGGAAGTTTTAGCTTCCTTTGTATTTCAATATTTACTTAAACTAGTGTAACAGCCATTGATTTGAGAATGGTGTGTGGAAACATAATCTAGGGCAGGGTTATCAAACTCGCGGGCCGCGGGCCGGATACACCACCCGCTGGCCATGCCTATCCCCAGTTTAGCGAAGAGGAAAAAAGTCACGATACATCATGTGATGACGTGACATTGCAAGTTAGACACCCGTGACCTAGGGAATGGAAATATGTAGAAAGTAGGATAGGTTTCTTGTTTAGGCCAGATCTAGACAAGTTTCTTGTTAGGCCTTTTGTGGAACATGTTCTACTTTTTCTGGTCACAATGCTGCAGTTTTGGTCATAATGGCACTGGTGATTAATGCTCACCTGAAGCATTATAGACTGATCTGTTAGAGCTCGGATGTGATTGTTGATGTGCTCCCTGTCTATTTTGTTCAGACAAGGTTTATCATTTCTTATCATTTCTGTTACTATCACATCCCCAGTATCAGATCTGGGGAGCAATATCAGTCAGGCTAAATAATTCTAAGCTAGATGTACATCAATTTAACTTTGTATGGCTGTTACCTATCTATTTCCTGTTTCAAATTTAAAAAAAAAGTTATACATCTCAGCAATTACATGTTTATCATTTGTACCCAATTCTATTTCAAACTTAGTCATACTATGTTAAAAGCCATACATTTTTTGGTCTTTAAATATTTGTAAATAAGAAAATCATTGACAACTATTGACATTGACATCCCTCTGCCACAGTTCTTCTCCTGATGTTATTTTGCATTCTCTTGACAAAATGTTAGTGTCTCAGATTTATTTTATTTATTTATTTTATTTTATTTCTATACGGTCCTTCTCCCTCGGGACTCAGGGCGGTGTACAGCCAAGATAAAACATAGCATATAAAATTTAAAAAACAATTTAAAAAACAATTAAATAATTTTGGCCCAAGTTTAAAACAACCCAATTAAAACCGTATTCAATTAAAAACTGAGAGGATGGGATCAAGCCAGCCCAGCTAGATGGAATAAGTGTGTTTTCAGGGCCCGACGAAAAATCCGGAGGTCTGATATCGTGCGTATCTCAGGGGGCAGGTCATTCCAGAGGGCAGGTGCTGCCACAGAGAAGGCTCTCCCCCTGGGGGTCGCCAGCCGGCACTGTCTGGCCGATGGCACCCTGAGGAGTCCCTCTCTGTGGGAGCGTACTGGTCGGTGGGAGGCTATTGGCGGCAGAAGGCGGTCTTGCAAATACCCCAGCCCTAAGCCATGGAGCGCTTTAAAGGTGGTCACCAACACCTTGAAGCGCACCCAGAAGACCACAGGAAGCCAGTCCAGCCAGATAAGTTAGTCATTTGTGCTTGCCTATTATTTCTCATCAATAAAATGAATTAATGTACATAAATTGGGACAGAGTTGATTTCCTGAACTTTGATCTGTTATTGGAAGAAATTTTGATCAATTTGGGATGAATCTAAGTATTTTAAGTATTCTATTCTAAGTATTTTAAGTTATATGTTTTCAAAAACATATAACTGAATTATTACTTTTTTAATGTATCTCTATAGCCTCTTAGAGAGGAATGTTTGATTTCAAAATAAAATTCAATATTATGTTATAATTACATGCAAGCTCTACATCAGTTAAACATCCACAATCTTAAATTACATTTGTCTAGACAGAGGACCTTTGGAGAATATTAACAATTAAATACATAGGAATGGTGGAAATGGATTTTGGGATGAGTCACAAAGCAAAATTTACTTCATACTATAGCTTTTAATTGCTTCTTGTAGAGGTAGTCCTCAACTAACATAGTTTTCAATACAATAAAGCTAATCTCAGTTACTATTAGCTTTAGATTCCTGTTCCAACTCTTCTCCAAATTAAGATAGCCTGTGTCATTTCTCTGCTGATAAATTTATCACTTCATTTTAATGGGCCTGAACTATAAAAGCATGCATATTATTGTACACTTCGCTTGCAACTCCCCCCGCCCCCTTGCAATGACTATGCAGTTGACATCCTAATCTTCAGGCTATGTCTTCTCCAGGCCACTCCCCCCAAAAATGTTATGTTTGATTCTGACAATTGACTCAAACACTACTATATGTTCTCCATTTCCTAGCCTGCACAACATCTAGCTATTTTGTAGGCTGAAAGTAACACCTCTGGAAACACACACACACACACATTATGTCAACCTGCTAATGCCATGAAAGGGAAGATTTTACAAAAATGATGAAAAACTGCAGCCATTTTTATATATTCATCTCTTGAAAAGCCATTAAGATGAAGTATGATATTGAAAGAAGAGCTACCCTGTCCGTCTTTAAATTTTCTCCAGCCTAAAATGGTAATGGTAATGGTAATTAATCTTTTGATAATTGAATCTCATGTGGAAATTTATATTTCTCAAAACGAAGTTCCATCATACTCAAGTCAGCAAAATTATTGTTTTGGGTTTTACACAGGTAGAATAACTCAGAAAACAATGCTATCAAGAGCAGATGAAGTAATCTTTGTGGTAAAGTTGAAAGGAGATAGTGAAGTTAAGGTAAATCATATCAGAGATAATAGCAGCTGAAACTTGATAGTTATTCCAATCCATCTAAGAGTATGAGCTTCAAAATCAAATATTTATTTATTTATTTATTTTGTCAAGTACATATTAGATAATATATATAAATATAAGCATGAATTGAATACATAAAATGAGTACAATTAAAGGGAAGATTTAGACAGGGACGGTAGGCACGCTGGTGCTCTTATGCACACCCCTTACAGACCTCTTAGGAATGGGATGAGGTCAACAGTAGACAGTTTTAGGTTAAAGTTTTGGGGTTTGGGGATGAGATCACAGAATCTGGTAGTGCGTTCCAGACATTAACAACTCTGTTACTGAAGTCATATTTTCTGTAATCGAGTTTGGAGCGGTTCACTTTAAGTTTGTATTTATTGTATGCTCGTGTATTGTTGTGGTTGAAGCTGAAGTAGTCATTGACAGGTAGGACATTGTAGCAGATGATTTTATGAGCTATGCTTAGGTCATACCGAAGGCGGTGTAGTTCTAAATTCTAAATTAAGAAGGCAGCAGTATACAGATCTAGTTTTGTTGCAAGAAAACTGTACGGATATGGCCTAAAACATTAGGTAAATTTGGGTGCCAGATGATGAGATGCGACCAATTTTTCTACTTACCAGGAAGAATGTTGAATGTCACAAGATGATCTGGAGGTGATAACATGGCCAAATCAAAACCTCCTAATTTGGTCACCAATTGTGCCAATAATGAAAGAAAAGTGCATCATTTTACAAAGACATTTACAATCGGAACATGTAATGTCAGAATCATGAAGCATGAAACATGGGAAACTGTCAAAATAGAAAAGCATATTGAAATTGATGATTTAATATTAACTGAATGCAGGTGCATCAGAATGGACTGAATCATCAAATCAGATGATTATTGGATTAAAGGTATTTAAGGCATGAGACCATATGAAGGAATGGAATAGTACTAATAATCAAAATGGACATTGTTGAGTATGCAGTTGGCTAAAATCCAGTAAACAGATTGTATCTATTAGATTGTATCTATTGTATCTGTTAGGTGGCTAACATCAATATTGTAAAAATGAATGCATGTTCTAAAAATCCAACATGTAAGGTCCAGAGGAATGTTATGCCAAATTTCAAGTAGCATTAAATGCAAAACCTAGAAAGGTCAAAGGTCATTTCTACAATTGTAAAAATGGTGGAAGCTAAAATGCAGGAGGATTTCAGCTGGGTAAATGAAATAAACAAGAGATAGTTTATTTAAGTAAACTACCATATCCTTAAACTACCAGTTTAAGGATATGCTTAAACTGGAAAATGTATTTCATTTCATTCATGAAACAGACATAATAACTCAGAAGTTCAGCCGGGCCATTCCAGGTAGGATGTTGTTCAATATAATTAAACAAGACTTCTGAGTGCTTCTGAGTGCTGCTCAGAATTAACAGCTGTCACTATCCTTCGTCTTTTTTTCATGCACCTCTGTTTAATGCTGTCCCATCACTCCCAGTAGTTTTGCATTTTTCCCTATTGTCTTCCACTTTGGAACATCTCTCTGTCCAGAATTTGTTCATTCTAGATCTATGCCTAGACCAAGCATATTTTAATCTGGACATGGGTCACGCTGGATACTGCCTCTCCTGTGCATGGACATCTCATGCATTGAATATTTTGTGCCTTTCTATCCATTGCCAACAACTACTTCAGGCAAGAGGAACACAAACTCTACACCTGGATATTACCAGATGGATAACATTAAAATCAAACCAATTGCATAATGGAAATCAAAATGCAATCTAGCCAGCTAAGTCACTGCCATGTTATAGATCATGAAACAGACCACATATTTTTAATACTCAATATATCGGATAAAGTGGTATATCAGCAAGATTTCCTCTGGAAGATATGAAGTTGAAATATAAAATCTGTGTTAAGGATAAGATCCAGAATACTTGATTTATGGGGGGAAAAAACCCTCTGAATTTGTTATGGGATATTTTAAAAGAAAAGGTATTCAGGTGGTTTTCAGAACGAACTATTGTGTGATAGGATAAAAGAAGATTGAAGGAAAGTAGAAAGTCTATTGTGAAACATTTACAAGCAGAATGATTGACTGACAGAATATACTGAAATTAGATGTTCTGTTTTTAGTGTTTTAATGGTTTTTATTATTTTAATTTTTTATTATTATTTTAATTGTAATATGTTTTTGAATTGTGAGCTACCAGAGTCATTTGCTGAGAGGAGTGGCTATAGAAATTGAAATAAATACCAGTAAGTAAATTTGTAGAAAAGTAATGCATATATTAGGAAACTGATTGTTCTAAAAAATGAGATCTGAGAGATAACAGGCCAGCTGTCAAATTGGAAGGCACCTGGCATAGATGAAATAAAAATAAGTTGCTTAAAGATGTAGGAGAAGAGGTAACTAAAGTGCTAAAAGCTGTATGTCAAGAAATATGGAACAAGATTGTTTAGCTGAAAGCTGGATAGATCAGTGTCTATTCCTAAAATGGGATATACAAGAGAATGTGTAAATTATTCAACCATTGCACTAATTCCTTAGATGAGCGAAGTTTTGCTTAAGATATTTCAAAGAAGAATATACTTATATGTAACCCTAGAGCCTATAGATTGCAATGTGACTATGTAACAGTTACTTTCCCCTTTTTAATATAATTTCAAATACAGGCAACTAATATGATTTACTAAATACTGTCAAACGTCAAATCATTTAACAAAAAAACAAACAAACAAACAATACAGTCAACATTACAAGTTTGGTGATACCTTGCACCTCCCTTTACACTCTTTAGAAATATCTAGACACATCTGGAGCCTATGTTCTACAACCCTGTGCTAGGAAGCAAATAATTTGGAGTTAATTGCAAGGAGAAGCAGCAATCAGCAACAGAAGGACTTTAATAGCACTGCTATTCCTATGCCATAGGTGTAGCTAGCCAGATGCAACTGCTTGGAAGATGTCTTAGGTTGAATGAAGCAGTAAAACTACTTAATGGTACCTTGTTCCACCAGTTTCAAGTCACAATCCACAATGTATAGTTTGAGACAGGGTGGCCATCTTGAATTATTCAGCAAAACTCTAGTTAAACAAATGTGATTTTGTGGAAAATGCAGGTTTCCTTTCCTCAGAGCTGTCATTGTTCAACACTCCACACAATTTCCTTACAATAACCATGTATATAACGGTTCACTATACAACCCTACTTCTCAATAGTGTATGTTTTTTTTTTGTTTAGCATTATTCATACTAATGAATAGAATGAAAACTGGAAGTTGGTGCAATATTTGATATACACAAATAACTTGATTTTGGAAGGAAAAAATAAAAAGACGCAGAAGAACTAATATTGAAAATAAAAAACAGAAAGTAAGCAGGGTGGATGTCAAATATTAAGACAAAGGTAATTTCAGGCAATATGCTTCATTAACTAAGAATTGATAGTTGTAGAAGTTTTCATGTTCTCAGTAATAGATAAAATGGCCATGGTACTGGTAATTTAAGAAAAGTTAATTTTAAGGAGAATGTCAGACTTTGGCAAATTCACAGAAGATATTTCTATGACAAGAAATATCAGAACTAAAGTAATGGACTTTCCAGTGGTAATCTGTGGTCATGAAGCCTGAAGAAAAAAAACACAAAGTATTAATCTGAATTATAGATGTGGAGAGGGTTACTAAGAATACTATGCCCTTCAAGAAGAACCTATTGACGAAATAAAAACTGTTTTCACTTACAAAGAACAAAGAAGAATTGTTATAATTTGGTGTGTAGTGTAAGTGAATGATGGACAGAACAAATAGCTATGCTTGGGAAGATTAAGGAAAGTTGAAGGATAGGGAAAGACTCTGGATAAGGTGGATGGTCATTGGACAATATCAAAGAAAGTGTGTAATTTCATTAGAGGAGCTATAGTCTTTCACCACACATACCTCAAGATAAAGATTGTTTGCTCATAAAATCAAGAAGGGTCAGGCCTGCCTTGCTGACACCTTGGTGATTGTAGTCCTTGAGGCATCTTGAGGTTGAAAAGTCACAAATACAACTTATATCTCATTGTCAACCAACTTGATACAATTGAACAAGACAGTACTCCCTAGACCAAGCATCATTTTTACATTTTAGCCTTTCTAGGACTGAAATTGTTTACCAACTTCAGAAAGAGCCCTTTATGAAAACTGGGAAGGAGGTAAAAATCTATTGTCATTTGTAGCCACAACTCATGGATGGTGCCATGTCAGGAAAGACTGCTTCAGAAACAAGGAAAACTGTAATACTTGCCATTTAGTGTCTCTCAGTATCTTACATTTAAACACAAACCATTTCTTCCTGTCACCTATTAGTGCATTAATTTTGGGGAAAAAGAAAGATTTCTTTAAATTCATTTTATATACTTATACCTCACTGACACTTATCAAATAAACTTGTTAATTTGTGTAGCAATAGCACTTAGACTTATATACCGCTTCACAGTGCTTTACAGCCCTCTCTAAGCAGTTTTAAAGTCAGCATATTGCCCCCAACAATCTGGGTCCTCATTTTACCGACCTCAGAAGGATCAACCTTGAGCTGGTGAGGATCGAACACTTGGCAGTCAGCAGAATTAGCCTGCAATACTGCATTCTAACCACTGCGCCATCACGGCTCATATAATCCATTATATATAATTCATTATTTCCTTCTATATACATGGTGCCTATAGAACTTGCCAAAAGAGTCCGTTAAAATATGTTTTTAAAAGTTTATGCTATATTTTTAATTATTATGACACTATTTGATACTGCATTACTATAGCAGTAGTAGGAGTCAAGAATATATACACAAATAGTTTGATATCTGGCAGTGGAGTGACATTATACAAGTCTCCTGCAGATCACCCTGGGGAGGGAATGTTCTACTGCCTAGCAGAGAAGACACCGACCCTTGTACCCATTTACTAATCTTATTTTAGCAAATTGAGACTCCAGACCAAATTTAATGCTTGGTTGAAAAGCTAGGGGAAATTGGACTGTTCCTGCCCATGGAATCCCAAATCATATACTCCCTGCTGAAAAGAAAGTTCCAGAAATAATATCTTTTTTATACTGACTGATTCAGAACTGAAATAGAGAATAATGGCTCTGAGTCAATCAGTGTGTCTATTGTTGCAGGAGATAATTCTAGCAGGCAGGGGTGGTTTCCTTTCTCCCTGCTGATAAATCCACAGAATACTCTACATGCCAGTTTTATGCCTGGAAGGGGGGGGGAAGGTAATGTTACAACAAATTAAGGAACCTTTCACACTTCCCCATCATTTTCCTGCAATGTTTGTATATGTCCCTGCTTGTAAAATGACAAATAATTTGATTACTGAATGAATTGTCAAAAGTCTGTTGAAGTGGTATCTGCATAGTAAATATCTTACAAGATGGTTGAACTGTCCATCTGTCCAGGAAAGGTATCTAACCCTAGAATATATTTTCTCTGTTTAAAAATTAAGTTGATTGATGAGAGAATTCCTGCTTGATAATAGTGGAAAACATCACCGTGTAATGAGAAACACATAGTTTTCATATAGAAAGTCTTAAGTTTCAAGTGCTGTTGCTTCCAGGTGATTGGATTAGATAAAAGAGGCTGAGAAGGATTTTCCCTGAAACTTTTAGGAAAGTTTTCTAAGTTTATTCCTGCTCTGGTAAACAAGATGCCATGCAAAAAGACAAATGGGTTTCATTTGAGAGGAAACAGTTACCTGTATTCAGAAAGCTCTTGGATATTGCAATGCCATGTTATGGAAATTCTCACTAGGGAATTCTGACTGCTCTGCAAACCCATGCTTAGGCCAGGCCACCCCAACGATGCCCTTGAAGTGATGTCCCAGTGCCTGGAGGGCGTGCGGGCCTGGATGGGGAGAAACAGGCTCCGACTCAACCCCTCCAAGACCGAGTGGCTGTGGCTTCTAGCGTCCCAATATAGCCAGCTGACGCCATCGCTGGCTATTGGGGGCGAATTACTCGCCCCCACGGAGAGGGCTCGCAACTTGGGCGTCCTCCTGGATGCACGGCTGTCTCTAGAAGATCATTTGACGGCCGTGGCCAGGGGGGCTTTTTATCAGGTTCGCCTGATACGCCAGTTGCGCCCCTTTCTAGATCGGGACTCTCTACGCACAGTCACTCAGACACTAGTCACTTCCCGCCTGGACTACTGCAATGCTCTCTACATGGGGCTCCCCCTGGGGTGCACCCGGAGGCTCCAGCTGGTCCAGAACACGGCCACGTGGGGGATTATGGGGGCGACGAGGCGCTCCCATGTGACACCTCTCCTGCGCGAGCTGCACTGGCTCCCGGTGGTCTTCCGGGTGCGCTTCAAGGTGTTGGTGACCACCTTTAAAGCGCTCCATGGCTTAGGACCGGGGTATTTACGAGACCGCCTTCTGCCACCAATAGCCTCCCACCGGCCAGTACGCTCGCACAGAGTGGGCCTCCTCAGGGTGCCGTCCGCCAGACAATGTCGGCTGGCGACCCCCAGGGGGAGAGCCTTCTCTGTGACAGTGCCCACCCTCTGGAACAACCTTCCCCCAGAGTTACGGATAATAACAGACCTCTGGATTTTTCGTCGGGCCCTGAAAACTTATTTATTTCAACTAGCTGGGCTGGCTTGAGCTAAATTTTAAATTGATTTTAAATTGGGTTGTTTTAATTACGGCCAAAATATTTAATTATTTTAATACTGTTTTTAAATTTTGTATGCTCTGTTTTTACTTAGGCTGTGCACTGCCCTGAGTCCTATTGGAGAAGGGCGGTATAGAAATTTAATTAATTAAATAAATAAATAAATAAATAGCAAACATTGTGAATGCTACCTATAACTGGCCCACAATTTCTTTTGGTCTTTGTTTGCCTATTTTCCTGGTTAAATATTCATCAATGAGATAATAGTAATAGATAACAAAACAGGATACCACACAATAATTCACCACTTTGAAAGATCAAATGGAGGTGAGGAACATTTGGCAGATCTAGCACTTAGACAGGTAAATAAAGGGAGAAGCGTGGTGGGTTCCAACTGGTGTTACCACCGGTTCTCTCTCTCCTTTTTTTTTTTATTGAAAAAGTTTTTCAAATATAAATTTTTCCCCCTTTCCCCCCCCCTCCCTAACCCCCCCTCCCCCTCCCCTCCCCCTGTGGCTTCTTCAAAGTAAAACCCAAATTCATAACAGATTATATAATACTTTACCATCCCCTTGCTCCATCCCCCATACGCTGACCCTTTCTTTCTAATAATATTATTATATTCCCCTTATACTATACATTTCAAAATAACAATCTACTATAACATTATATAATAACTCCTAATTTAGCATAATAATATTATTATATCTCCCAGTTTAGCAATTTCTGCTCATAATCTACCCTTTTTCTCCCCCCATACATATATCTCTTAAATCAAATCTTTTATGTATATTAATATAACATTTCAAAGCAACCTTCCACTATAAGACTATATAATAATTCCTAATTTAACATTGATTCAACTCATAGTCTGCCCATTTCCTCCACCCCCATAGATATATCTCTTAACTCAAATCTTTTACATATATTCATATCTAAACATAATATCCCTTTTCTTAAACTAAACAATCAATAAGCTAACCTGTCTCCACCCACTTTCCTACAGGACTACCATACTTAATAATTCTTAATATCTTTATTCTTCTGCCCATACCACTAAAAAGTATTCCCTTATGTAAACCACCGGTTCTCTTCATGCACGCGCTTTGCGCACGATCGCCACAACTTACGATCCGTGCAAGCGCATTAAGTTTCTGCCCAGCTGAGGTGCGCCAATCCACTCTGCTGCACCTATCAGCTGGACTAAAAAATGAGAAATAAAGGTGAGTATAACGTGGGGGCAGGCGGGACGGACCAGCTCCCAGTCAAAGAGAACCGGTTAGGTGACGTCACATCATCACCACTACCGGCTTGCCCGAACCAGCCCGAACCGGAAGCAACCCACCACTGGGACGAAGGGCTCCTTCAGACATCACAATCTTACACTGTTTAAGATTTTAACATCCCCTTCCCCTTACTTAGTCACTGAATTTAGATACAAAATACAGTGATGGGCAGCAGCAATGCTACATGGGCTTCCTTTGAAGATTTTGTATTTGTATAAAACACAGCTACTGGTGAATGAGAATGTTGCCAAGGCAGCTGGTTACCTATAAAGCCTTACATGGCTTGGCACCTGGTTACCTTCAGGGCTGTCTGTGTCCAACTGAACCATTCCATCCCACGGATTTGTCCCAACTAGGGATGATGATGAGGATCTTGTTGTCATGTGAGATTCAAGAAGGGGTGATTAGAAAGGATTGTTCTTTGGTGCAGCCTCCAACTCGGTGTAAATAACCTTCCCCCCAAAGAACTGGAAGGGGCCTTCTTCCTGGTTTTCTACAAGGTAGTTAAAATATAACCATTGCAAAAAAAAAGAAGAAGAAGAAGAAGAAGACATAAAAGAGAAACTGTTGTTGTCTTGTTAAATGACATTCTCCCTCTTTGACATCATGATGTTTCTTTCTGGCCTTGGTTCATCACCGAATACAGGTACTCCTCGGTTTACAACCGTTCATTTAGTGACCATTCAAAGTTACAATGGCGCTGAAAAATGTGACTTATGAGCGTTTTTCACACTTATGATATTGCAGCATCTCCATGGTCACATGATCAAAATTCATATGCTTGGCAACTGACTCATATTTATGAGGGTTATACCAGTGGTGAAATGTAAAATTTGCTACTACCGGTTCTGTGGGCATGGTTTGGTGGGGGGGGGGTGTAATACGACTGAGTGGGCATGGCCAACTTTTTTTTTTTTTTACTTTTAAAACCATTTTTTCTTAAAACCATTTTACAACCTCTTTGGCTGAAGAGGTTGTAAAAAAAATGCTTTTAAAGCCTCTGACGATCCCAGCTGACTTGCCTGATCGGCAAAGGCTTTTTTTCCTTTTAAAAACATTTTTTCTATAACCTCTTCGGCTGAAGAGGTTGTAGAAAAAATGCTTTTAAAAGCCTCTGATGATCCCAGCTGAGCCGCGCAATCATCAGAGGCTTTTTTTTTTACTTTTAAAAGCATTTTTTTGGCCAAAGAGGTTGTAGAAAAAATGCTTTTAAATTTTTTTTAAAAAGCCTCTGATGATTGCGTGGCTCAGCTGGGCAGTGGGGGGGAGCAGGGATTTTTGCTACCGGTTCTCTGAACCACCCACCTCCATCGCTACCGGATCGGGTGATCCGGTCCGAACCGGGAGCATTTCACCTCTGAGTTGTACCATGTTTCCCCGAAAATAAGACCCTGTCTTATATATTTTTTGAACCCCGAAATAAGCGCTTGGCCTTCTTGCAATGTGCTCAAAAGCACTTTGGGCTTATTATCAGGGGATGTTTTATTTTGGGGGAAACAGGGTAGTATCCTGAGGTTATGTGATCCCCTTTTATGACTTTCTGACAAGCAAAGTCAATGGGGAAGCCAGATTCACTTAACAACTATGTTACTAACTTAACAACTGCAGTGATTCACTTAACAACTGTGGCACAAAAGATTACAAAATGAGGCAAAACTCACTTAACAACTGTCTTGCTTAGCAACAGAAATTTTGGGCCATAAGTAGAGGATTACCTGTACTGCAAAATTTATAGTCTTACATCTTTTACAATTCTCCGTCTTTTGATCATGGAGAAAGAGGGTTGGTGGAATGATTTTCTTCTAATACTACGTTAAATCAAAAGCAATCATAATGCAAGCATAAATATATCCTTTAAAACTTAAAAATCTCCTATATAACCTCTTCTTTAAACCAACAATAAGTATCAAGTGGATAAAAAAATAAAAGATGCAGTCTATATTAAATAACATAGCAAGCATTTCTAAAAAGCAAAATCTCACATTTAATAGAACAAGACAACAGAAAGTAACAGTATATAGCAACAAGTGGCAATTAGAAAAAGAGAGAGATATTTCACTCACTTCAACTATGAGCAACACAAACAAAACTAAAACCAAATCCAACAGAGTGCAATAAGAAGAAGGGGAGGGAGGAGACCAAGAACAAGCCCAATTAAAACCAAAATAACAAACTCATGGTGAATGAAAGCAATTCACGGGATTGGTGCCATTATCCTAACACTCTCCCTGCTGTTTGTAGGACTGGGAAGGTGCCAAATCAGAAGAAGGTGATCCTTAGGATGCCCAGAATCTATCCATTAGCATTTTAAAGGTTAAACCAGATCTGCAATTGAGCCCAGAAAAAAGCTGGCAAGCATAAGAAGGAAAATGAAAGGGGAATAGAATAATTTCTATGCTATTAAATTTCACGACTATGCTGACTAGCTGCAATTTTTTAACTTCTTTCCAGAGCAGCTCCCCCACATTATCAAATATTGCTATTTTTTGTTCCTCTGGTACTGTTGTTTGGTAAGAAATTTTCCAGCATAGCAGGAAAGTCTGTCTTTGGAGCAACATAGCAAAGTCTGCCTTCTGAAGCAGAGGCAACTTTTATTTCTAAGGTGTATTGCAGCAGCAAAAGTTTCTCCTAATGCCACTGATCGATAATCTTAAACCTTCACACACACACACAAAATCAGTCGGCATTTCCAGTTTGAGGGATGAACCATTTTTGCCATGAGCAACTTCAATTGTTATTTTCAGGCAGACAGTGCAAGAGAATTTTCAGTTTGAAGGCTGCTTATCTGCTTTGCCCATACATGGCTCAGTACAAGAGGAATTCAAGTAGATATTTGTCCGAGTGTCCTCTCTCCTTCTTCCCTTTTATAGCTGATCATGCACATTATTTAAGCTCCATTCCATCACACAGTTCCTTTGAAAAATGACACCCTATTGCTCCATTGCGCCATTGATAGAAATTTAATTGACACAAAATGACTTGAGCGAGCCAAAGAGTGAGTGCAGCATGGAGTACTTAAAATGGTGCCTTGAGGGTGTTATGTTGAAAGCCTGTGTTTGTGGAGAGCAAGTTATTGATTTCTTTAAAGGATAATGGCTCTAGCTTTTGTTATGTCTCTTAGCTCCGTTGTTTACTTTTCAAGGCTGTAGTGATATTTAGCAATAAATATCAGTGCTTCTTGAATTATTTTTAGCTGATGGTTTTGATATGGCTGTCCTAGAAAGATAGAGGCTGAACACTGAAGGAAGAGATGGAAATACTCAGAGAAGGCATGTCATGTCTGTCCATATTTAGAGAAGGAATGTCAAGAGGGTGAAATTGTGTTGCCCTGGTCACCACCTCATCAGTGAAAAGACTAAAGGGAGCCTTTATGCATGAAGATACATGGGAGTATTCCCACCATCAGGAATCCTGTAGAGCTCCTAAGCACATGTGCAAAGCCTGTGTAGAACCAACAGGCAACAATGATCTTATAGGCACACATTCCCTGCAGATACCATGTTAACAGATGAAACCAAATAGTCATTCCACACACCAGAGGACAGCTAAATGTTCTTTTAGCTGTTCGCATCAGACAGCCACACACTTCCCTGATATGTGTACCAGGGATGGGTTCTACTTACCTTTACTACCAGTTTGCAATGGGGCCGCATGCACAAAAGCTTCCTGATGATGTCGGGGTCAGTGGGCAGAGCCTTCCACCGGTTTTACTACCGGTTCTTACAAACCGGTCCGAACTGGGGGCAACCCAACACTGATGTGTACCCCTATGATATATGCATCCCCAAAGATCTCATATTTTTAAGGTATACATTAAATGTATGGGAATTTACCTTTAAAACATAATCTCAGAAGTCATCAAAGGTTTTGAAGTTGAGCAGTTAAGAAGAGGAAGCATGAGCAACGCCAGCATTTCTGTTTGTCCGAAGATTGTTAAATGCCTCTATTAAAAACATGAAAAAATATCCCTGTGATTCCAGGTTAATGATATATATATATCATTATACAATTAAAGAGCCCTGGTAGTACAACAGACTAAAGCACTATTATTAACATCAGCTGCCTGCAATTACTGCAAGTTCAAATCTCAACAGGCTCAAGGTTGACTCAGCCTTCCATCCTTTCTAAGGTAGGTAAAATGAGGACCCAGATTGTGGGGGCAATAAGCTGACTTTGTATAAAATATACAAAAGTATGAAGGCTATTCCTTAACACATTGTAAGCCACCCTGAGTCTCCGGAGAAGGGTGGCATATAAATCAAATAAAAAATATATATCTTGCCAAATGAAGAATTACAGATTGCTGTTAAAGATCATAAATATGTTCTATTAATTTTGAGAAGGCACATAAACACAGACTCCTTGGTCAAATATTGAAATGGTAGAATTCAGACCAATTTTGGTGAATTGCAAGAACTGTTTCTGCAGATAGTCTCTACTGGCTCATAAGACAGCAGATCCAGTCATGAGAATGTTAAATGTAAATAATTATTGTCCAGGAAATTGTTCTGCATTTAAATCTTATATTTGGCCCTGCAGCATTAAAATTAGTTGAACTTATCTAGGAGGGAAGGAAGGAAGGAAGGAAAATGTAAAGTCATCATAACTATGAACTATAGTGGAATAATTTTTAGTTTGACTATCATTTGCCATGAACATCAGATCAGGGGTGAAATCCAGCAGGTTCTGACAGGTTCTGGAGAACCGGTAGCGGAAATTTTGAGTAGTTCGGAGAATCAGAAAATGCCATCTCTGGCTGCCCCAGAGTGGAGTGGGAATGGAGATTTTACAATATCCTTCCCCCAGGAGTGGGGAGGGAATGGAGGTTTTGCAGTATCTTTCCCCTGCCACACCCACCAAGCCACGCCCACCAAGCCATGCCCACAGAACTGGTAGTAAAAAAAATTGGATTTCACCACTGCATCAGATGTTCAGTAGAACATTATAAACAATCAGCAAAGGTGATGGTAAATGGAGATATGATGGAAAAGGTTAATATTATGAAAGGTACAAGGCAGGGATGTCCTCTATCCCCACTATTATGATGCTGACGCTGGAAGTATTAAATAGAAATATAAGACAGAATAAAGTGATAAAAGGTATGGAAATTAAAAAGGAGGAATATAAATTATAGGTATTTGCAGACGATTTGGTGTTTATTTTAGAAGATCCATAAGAAATAGGTCCAAAACTATTAGAAAGAATAGAAGAATATGGTGAGGTGGCAGGATTGAAAATTAATAAAGAGAAAACTAAGATATTAGTGAAAAATGTTACAGAGAAGAGACAGATTTGGAGAGATGGAAAAATTTGCAATTATCGTTAATAGGAAAAATAGCAACAATCAAGATGAACATACCACCAAGGCTATTGTTTTTATTTCAAACAATTCCGATAAAATTGGAGAAAAAATATTTTGAAAATTTGAATAAAATATTAGTGAAATTTATATGGCAGGGGAAGAAGGCAAGAATCAACTTAAAACTGTTACAAGATGCGAGAACCAGAGGAGGGTTTGGACTACCAAACTAGGAATTGTACTATCAGGCAGCAGTGTTAACATGGATGAAAGAATGGATTGTATTGAGAAATACAAGATTATTGACATTGGAAGGACGTGACTTGCAGTTGGGTTGGCACGCTTTTTTATGGTATGGGAAAAATAAGACACATGGTTACTTCCAAAGACATTATATAAGAAATGCTTTATTATTAATATGGGAGAAAATTAGAGAACAACATTACTTGAAGTTACCAGTTTGGCTTTCGACAATGGAAGCACTAATACATCCCAGTATTATTAATATGGGAAATATTGTTAGATATAAGGATATTTTGTCAGAAAAGGGGGAACTTAAAATGAAACAGGATTTGGAGAAACAGGGGATTGGTATAGTATGGTAGATCTACAATCTAGATATGAAAAAGATGCAAAATTATATGGTTTCTATATGGAGCTGACAGAATTAGATAAGATAGTAACAGGAACAGATGAGGGAGTGATAAGAAAATTGTATAGCTATTTATTGAATATCAAATTAGAAGAAGAACAAGTGAAAGAAATAATGATAGCATGGGCAAAAAACATTGGACATACAATAGAGCTAGATAAATGCAGCAATTATGGGATAGGAATTATAAGTTAACAATGTCTATTGCATACAAGGAGAATTCGTACAAGATGTTTTATAGATGTTATTTGTCACCTGAAAGACTGGCAAAAATATTTAAAGATAAATCAACTAAATGTTGGAAATGCCACCAGACACTGGGATCGTATTATCATATGTGGTGGACGTGTGTAGAAGCAAAAAAATACTGGGCAAGAATTCGTATGTGGTTGGAGAAGATGACACAGCAACATATTGATTTAAAACTTGAGATATTCCTGTTGGGGATTTTACCAGGGAATTATAGCAAAGAAATTGTATACTTGATTATTCAGGTAATAACTGTGGCTAGAATTGTATTTGCACAGAATTGGAAGGGTGAAGAGGTCCCTATAGAAGAAAATGTGATTAAGAAAATATTAGAATGTGCAGAAATGAACAGATTATCACTTGCAATTAAAGAAAAGGAAGAATCTGACTACTATAATATAAGGGATTTATTCTATCAATAGTTAGAGAATAAATATGAAAGCAAGGTATTATAAAGTTAAATAAATTAAGAAGAGAAATGTTACAATAATAGATATGTTAAGTATTATGTATTAGTATTAAAATAAGAGTAGATATAACTAATGAATATGGTGGTAAGCTTAAACTGTTATGACACAAAAAAATTGTACCCAGACGACACACTGTTTAATGAATGATGAAATGTTTGTATTAAAAGAAAATAAAAAGATATTCAATAGAATTTGCACGTATATCTTGCTGGATTATTGAATGATATATTAGTTTAGCAAATGCTTTTAATTATAGTTAGAAACTCATATTTATAAAAATTTCTGACAAGCCTACATTGATTAAACCTATTTATGTTGATGTTCTGATTTGTTTGAGCACTAGGGATGCATTCAGGTCTGCTTTTGTGAGTTCCTTCCTATTTGAGGAAGTGTCTACATCTTTAGTTTGTGAGGAACATTTTAATCAGATTCTGAAAGGCAAAATCACATGTTGAGGCTTTTTTTTTTTTTCATTAGCTATAGGTATGTAGGAATGGTACCAGATTTGAATTCTTCATCCATTTCTTGAAAATCTCCACACACATACAAACAAGCCTAGATCTTATTCTATTACTCTATGTGCAGGAAATTGAAGCTATATGGAGTGTTGTCAGAAACAGCAACTTGCCCTCTGAAATGATGCAGCCATGGAAGACTTGCTTAAGATGAATTTTGAGGTTAGAAGTAGTATGTGCTCGCTACACATATATTTTGCAGTTTTGGTTGGTTGGTTGATTGGTTGGTTGGTTGGTTGGTTGGCTGGCTATTTATTTGTTTGTTTGCTTACTTGCTTACCTATTTACTTACTTACTTAGTTACTAAATTTATATGCTACCCATCTCACTCCACAAAGCAGGTCTTTATCATTGGGAAATTAAAAAATACAATCTAGGATGTGCCACTAATGAATATACACTAGGATGTGCCATAGTGAAACCAATTATTTGGCTTTCTAAAATGCTACATCCTAATTTAAAATCTAACATAGATTCAGAAGTAAAGATATGTATTTCAAAAGGCTAAGTAATATATTCAATATAGATGACTAGTCCATGAAAGAGGAGCCATGTCAAAAATATACATGCAGGTAGAGATTGTTATCTTTAAAATACCTGAGTCATAAAGCAAGTGTTCAGCCTAGGGTGTATAAATCTGAGGTGCGAGTTTATTTTTATTTCTTTTCTAGTGCCACAAAGTTGGTGAATGCAAAGGGAATCTCATATTAGCAAAAAAAAAAAAAAAAACTCTTGATAAAATATCAGGTAACTGGTGGGAAAGTAAGAATGGAATGGAATGGAATGGAATGGAATGGAATGGAATAGAATAGAATAGAATAGAATAGAATAGAATAGAATAGAATAGAATAGAACAGAACAGAACAGAACAGAACAGAACAGAACAGAACAGAATAGAATAGAATAGAATAGAATAGAAGTAACAAAATACTCCTGATTATCAATATCTGTCTGCAGGAGTCAGCTTTCTCTGCATGATACAGAGCTCTACGGGTGTTAGATTTTTTTTTGGATTGGTGCATAAGATTAGAGAAGCATCTGCCTCCAGTTCCTACAAAACCCTTGAGTTTGATTGTAGGAAAGCATATGCTGACTGGCAGGTGAGCTTCTTGTTCACCTATCTCATATTTTTTTTTCTTTGCAGCATATGCTACTGCCAAATAATATGCCTAAAAATAGCTAAAGACTACAGTTTAGCATTTTTGATCCCCAGGTGAGCTTGTTAATGATTCTTCTATAGTTTCATTATTTGAAATTATTTAAATACCAACATGAACCCACCCTGAAGTTAACAGCATGAGTTTACCGTAATTCATTGGTTAAATAAACTGAAGTCAATGAATATTGCAATTAACCTTGCCTCCAGAAGTTGTGGAGGTTTTTAAGAAGAGACTGGACAAGCATTTGTTTGAAACAGTATAGGGTCTCCTGCCTGAGCAGGGGGTTGGACTAGAAGACCTCCAAGGTTCCTTTCAACTGTGTTATTCTATTAGCCTTTTGATGAACTGTGTCCTATGATATCAAGAATGCCACTAGTCCTCAGACTCCTAGCTCAGGGAATGTAGACTTGGAATCAGAGGTGGATGAGCACTTTATGTTTTAGGTCCCTTGGATTTCTCTGAAAAGTTGCCAATTTAAATCCACAAATCAGCAATAATAAATCAGTCTCAAATTACTAAATATATCATTCCTGATAATGCAACATAAAAGTCTTATCATAGATATTCTCTTGCCCTTACAATATGGCTGACTCTGAAAAATGATATCTCAGAAATGGTGCCTCAAAGCCATTTTTTTCCTACATTGACAGAGTAATTATTAAGGGGATCATGGACATAGATAAATTCTGTTAGAACTTTATGAAGCAGTACAAACTGTAAAACATGTAAGCACCACATGTTTTGCAGTGCTTTGAAAGCCATTGCCAGCTACACAATACTGACAGGTTCCATTTTTATCTATGACCAAGCATAGTAATACAAATTAAGATTTTATGTTGTTGTGTTTTGAATGGCTGCAATTATCAGTGAAGAGAAAAATGACAATATGACCAAGTTGGTACTGAGAAATAATCGAATAAACGGTATACTCCAAAGGAAAAACCAACAACAGGGCATTTATATTTGTAAGCTAAAATCATTCAAAAACAGGAGGGGAGTAAATAGCCTCTTTTAAACAAATAGATTTTCTGTTGGAACTCCTTTAGAGATTTAAACTGCTATTAACCAGTAACAATAGATGAGTAGAGATATAGTCACAGGAACCAGATTGGTAATAGCCAAAAAAAGAAAAGAGTTATTGCACTGAGCAAACTTTTTAAATGTTTTCCATTTAAAATCCCTGAAGTAAAAGGAAATTTGGCTAAAATATAAAGAATAATTATATCTTAATTTGTGAAGCTTTCCTAAAATGGGGTGTTACCGTAAAAACTTGACTTTTTGGATAACATATTTTTCCCATAAATAGAAAAGGATTTGATCTGAATAGGTTAATTCTTAGCGGGGCCACAAGGTTACGAAGTAAAACAGCTGAACTGTAATTCAAGAGGTTCACCTCCATTTCCTAGGCTGAACAGGGACAGAGGTGTGGAGAGTTTTTAATCACACTACATATGTTAATCAGCTCACCAGTGTAAAGATGACTGTGTTATCACCCAGCAACTGCTCTGTGAATTGTGAATGGCCATTGTTAATAAGGTAATTATCCTTGCACTTTCTATGTGTCATTTCCCTGTGATCTCAAATCTACCATTTCCTCTCCTCCCCACACACAAAACTCAATATAAACTTTATGAATCTGAACCAGAGGACTAAAATTCATAAAAGTGTGTATCATTATGAATATATTTAAGCTGCCATAATATTCCTTGTGAGTTTGTTTTGTTTTTGGTTAACAGATAGCATAGCTGACTAACAGGCTAACTTCAGATAATGGAACTAAAGTATTATTTCAGCTGAATTATTTCGGCTGAACCCTTGAGTGCTGGGAATCATAGTCATCTATCATGTATATTTAAGGCTGATGGCTGAAGATTGTCTATGGAGATTCTCAGTCATCCAGGTCATGGTTGTCCCAAATATGTTTTTACAAAAGGCAACTGGACATTCTTTGTTTTTCTTTCCTTCTTTCAGATCTGAACTGAAGAAGTTTCTCGGATGAGAAGTGAAATGTCTTCAAGGAACAACAACAAAAAAAGTCCAGTTGGCTTACGAAAAAAGCATATTTGGGACACATATAGCCAAGTTATGAAGACCAAAAGACAGCAAGCAGCAGAGAGTGGCAATATCTATTCTGCATGATTATGTTACACCTTATATAGTATAGGAAGTTAGTACCTACCCCTCTCCTAGAAGAATGCAATATCCTAGGAAATATTAAAAAGGTAAAATATTATACCTCCCTGGATGAGAAAAGGAGAAACATGCTCTTGGTAATAGCCCCAGAAAGGCTGGGCCAGCTTATCTACAACACAAAAAACCGTTACCCTCAGGATATAATAGGATTAGCCCTCTACCCATCTAGCAACAGAACTCACTACATGGCACCTGGGGAGATTGCATCACTCAGCAAGATTCAACCAAGCCTGGGACTCAAGACAACCAACAAAGTTACCCCTGCATGGCCCCATGACATGTGTTCTGATTGACAGACAATCAGAATACATTTCTTACACAGGAACAGGAAACTCCAAGGTGGGGCCCAAGAGAGGGTATAAATCTCTCTCTCACATACAAACACATGTGCTCTTTTTGCCCAGGACCTCAAACCATGTGGTCCTGTCTACCATTAAACCATCATTCCAAGCAGTCTCCATGTTTCCAGTGTCTCTCTTCCCACTTGGAATTGAACAGTATGAATGTAGTGTATGAATGCTTTAAAATGACTTTGCAAAGTAGCTACTCTGTTTTGCATCCCAACTGGGAAAAAGAGATTCCATAAACTGGAGAGGGATGTAGTACTACAAAAAGATATGGTTTGGTACAAAGTGGAAGTAAAGAGTTATTTAATCATCTCATTCATGTTCTCTATATGTTCTTTGCAAATGGAAGCATTGCTTCCTAAAATACATTATTAAGCTGCTTAGAAGGTGGAAATAATACTGTACTTTGGAAGTTACCATACATTGTTTTTAGCACTTGGCTCAACTGTCTAAATTCTAATAGAGACGCTAAAAAACTCCCAGTGTTCCAATAGTTTTCTCAATCAAAGTATTACTTATAGCCCCCTAAGAGTGTACTTTTAAACTGCAATTAAATGGCTCAAGAGAATGAAGATATAGCCCTTCCAAGAACAAACTATGGAAATTCCCACAATACAGTTTCAAAATTCAAGGCATATGGCATGACAGAAATATTCCCATATAATCTTATTATTCGTGAAACTTTCAGAAAAGGGGCAAAAAAAATATCAGCTTTCAGAAAGTCTTTTGGGAAAGTATGATCTGGTTGAGATTTTATATGGGATTCAAGCTTGGTCCTGCCCCTACATTAACATGTTTATGCTGGCTAAATTAACAGCAGAAGTCAAAACATGGTGTTTGAAATCAATGTGGTCCAAAATTGCAACTTCTCACTTCGTTCCAAATAGCCTATAGTACCATGATGTGTATGAACAAAATATATTTTATTATTGGTTCACAACTATGTGAAGTCACAGTTGACAACTCTTTAGTTGGTGTGGGCCTTCATATGTATCAGGTGTATTCACAAGAACCTAGGATGTTGTAATGATCAGTGTAGTAAGTGTGTAGATCCAAGCAGTTTTGAATCTTTTGCAATTGACAGATGGAAATTTTATCAAAAATTGTATGCTATTATTATACACACATACACACTATATGTATTACAGTTTTGACTGACCACACACCCAAAGATAAGACACACAAACTGTCATATAAAAACACTTTTATTGCAGGCTTAGGATTCCATGTCCAGTGCCAAATCTCATCAGAAAGTTTTCTTCTTCCAACACAGAACAAAAGCTCATTATATCATCAAATATGCTGTCTGTGTATATTTCCATATCCTAAATGCCAGCTAAAAAACCTCTCTGGTTTCTTTTTTGTTATTCTATTAGCTTATTTAACCTTTCCTTCTTCAGGAGCCAGAATCCTTGAACAAAAAGATAAGTCAACATTACACAAAAGAGAAACTGTGCACAGAAGCACCTTCATGCAAATAAGCTCACCGTTGCACTCTTATGCTGCCACTATCACTGTTGATGAAAAACTTTCTCATTTGAACCCTTTAGGATCAGAGTTGAAGGGTTGGCTCTATTGAAGGGTTGGCTCTATCTCTTTCACAAAAATACTGTTTTTGTGAGAGATAATCCTTTGTACTTCTCTCTGATTTATACTACTCTTTTTATTAGGAATATATTTTGTAGCATTTGTAGGGTTTCTTGTGCATGAAAGCTATAAATGAATTGTATTATTTTTAGTATTCAAATAAATTCTCAGTTTTTGAAGACTAAACAAATTCATTGCTACAGCTCATTTCTTCTTTGCCCTCCAAAGTTTTCATCTCACACCAATCAATTACATCCATTTATTTTGTGTTGCACTATCGCCCACCCCCACCAAATGGATTAGAGCTACTGATCAATGTTTTACAGTTACCTGTGTGAATGTATAGACCCAAATGATAATCAGAACAAAGATATTGCACAATTTATTACATCCACAGTAGGGAAAAAAAATGGCTATTAGAGTTTAAGACTGCTGGCAGGCAGAAAAGCACCAACAATCATTAATATTATTTCTCAAGCTCCATGAAGTTTTTACACTCAATGAACCCCAGAGAAGTAAATTGTTCCTGGTGCCCCTAAATTTCACCCTAATTGCAAGGGCCTTGCTTGCCCATTTCTTAGGCCAATTCTGACATCCCTTATACATTATAATATTCACACATATCAAAGGAATACCTGAAATGGTCTACCAAATTTGTTTCAGTAGAATATAATGAGGACCAGTTTAAGACATTGAACTACTGACTGCATTTCCAGCAAGGTCACATTGATGGAATCTAGTATGTATATATGATTATTTCAGCTGTTCAATAAAAGTAAGGACTCTTGCAATACTAAACGTTAAACCAGCATTATTAAATTATTACATATAGTTAAAAGTGGGGATAATTGTTCTTTCTATGTTTGTTTGTTTCTCTACTCCCAGCCATGGTGGCACAGTGGTTAGAATGCAGGACTGCAGAATAATTCTGTGGATTGCTAGCAGTTCAATTCTGACCGGCTCAAGGTTGACTTCCATCCTTCCAT
The DNA here is from genome assembly GCF_059756535.1 of Pantherophis guttatus. Taxonomy (NCBI): domain Eukaryota; kingdom Metazoa; phylum Chordata; class Lepidosauria; order Squamata; family Colubridae; genus Pantherophis; species Pantherophis guttatus. The sequence goes on along the minus strand of NC_142063.1, from coordinate 93,411,518 downwards.
CCTTCCATCCTTCTGAGGATTGTTGTGGGCAATAGAGAGGATTATGAAGCAGTACACAAGTCTAAGTACTGTTGCTAAGTGCTATCTTCTTTTCACTTTCTCCTTTTCAGGCCTGGTAAATTAAATTGTTTGCCAATCACAAAAAAGAATGAACCTTTAATGACAACAATGAAAAGTAATAGATGCTATTGTTACTTATGGAAAATACAAAAATGCATCATGACAGCCTTTGACTGTACATACATCTTAGAAACATTCTTATTTATTTATTTATTTTATTTACTTATTTATTTTGTCAAGAATATATAAGATAACAGATAAAAGTATAAACATAATTTGAATACATGAAAAGGATATAAGTAAAAACGGACATTAGGACAGGGATGGTAGGCACACTGGTGCACTTATGCATGCCCCTTACAGACAGGTAGGTAGACAGGTAGAAGAAGTAGATTCTTCCCTGTTATAAAATTTCAAAGTTAAACAAAATATAATGTAACTGTGAAAATATGAAGAACAAAATGTATTTCTTACTGTGGTTACCACACACTAACATTTTATTTTATTTTTGAAGATGCTACTTGCATTTGAAGTCATAGTGACGTTACAACAGCCTTTTTCAGTCAGACACTTCCAATTAGGTGGACTTAACTCCTAGAATTCGCTAGATAGCATGACCATTGCTCAGAATTATGCAAGTTTAGAATCCACACAGGGAGTATACCCTTATTGGGAAATCTGGTATTACAATATTTCTCTACAGAAATCTGGTTACATTTTATGGTTGCATTGTTAATATGAGCACTTGAGCACTACAGCAGAAATATACAGATAACGTGACCTCCTGTTCCCATGTTATGTAGAAGTAACCTCAGCAGTCCATGTTTTTCTCTATGCTTTTCATCTAGCTCTCTTCTCAGGAATGTCTGATAATTATAGCCTCAGCTCCTGTAGACTTTCATCTTCTATCAAAATGCAGCTTTATTTAGGGACAAGAATGACATTTAATGAATCCATTTATTTTTCTATTTCCACCCTCCTTTCCTTTTCTCTTTTAATTTTTTTTCCTGCTTTCTCTCTATTGCATCTATGCTAATTGTTAGAGATATCAATGTTTCTTTAAATAAATACCATATTTTTCGGAGTATAAGACGCTCCAGACTATAACACGCACCTTATTTTTGGAGGAAGAAAATAAGGGGAAAAAATTCTGCTTGAGACGCTCTCCATTTGAGAGGCTGCATTTGCAGCCTTAAAAAGCTCCAAAAACTCTGTTTGCAAAGGCGCTTCTCTTTGCAAAGGCAGCCTCTCAAATGGACCTTTTGGAGGCTGTTTGAGAGGCTCTCTGTTTGGGAGGCTGCATATGTAGCCTCCAAAAGCTCCAAAAAGGTGGGGGCTAGCGGGTGGGCGGGACTACATTCCGTGTATAAAATGCACCCAAATTTTCACCCTCTTTTATGGGGGAGGAGTGCATCTTATACTCCAAAAAATATGGTAGTTTAACTTAAATTGTCTGAATGGAATTCACAAAGTCTGCTTTTCTGTTGTTGTTTTTTTATTTCTATTTTTTAAGGAAATGCAATTGCTTTAAAAAAATTCTTTTGAGGAAAAAAGATCAAACTGTCATATTGCTCAGGCCTTTAATAGCTTTAACATCTATGTATTCTGATGGGAACAAACATGAATGCAATGTCATGTAACTTAGCTGCTAAGCATCTGAAGTACTGGATCTGAGGAAGCTACAAAACATTAGATATATATTAAAGCTAGCCATCAACACCTTCTGCTGATGGTCACCATTTCATACTCCAGTCTATTTTTGTTCCCTTTGTTCCTTACAGAGTACACTGAACTTTATCATTTCCCTCACCTTTCATCAAAGTAGAAGAGTTACTTTGTTTTCTTTTAAAACATTGATTTAATTAGCATCCATTAATTTGGTTTCCTTTATCCTGCTCATATTTGCAGATGGATCTCTTATTCCTTCTCTTGTTTTTCTTGCAATATCATTGTATCTCTATTTTACTGACACCACAGCACAGCTCAACAGAGCCTAAGGAAGCTGTTGGGGCTCTTTAACCACTTTTAATTAACCTGAAATTCTTGATTTTCATTAAAGCAGTAACATAGGAGTGGTTAAACAATTTGGATCAACAGCACCAGAGGAAAGGGCATGGCCAGTCCAACCGTAATGATTGCTGGCAAAATTCCTTGGACCCTTGGTTGATAAATCCTCTTTTGCTCTTTTCATTCAGCTTATATTTTCTTCAGAGCTTTTGCAGGGAGTGTCTATGGAGATTCTCAATCACCCAGGTCATGGTTGTCTCAAAGGATGAGAAGTTAAATGTTTTCAAAGAAAAAAACTCCAAGAAAATACGGTTATCAGGATTCCAAGTAACACTCCCAACCAATGAAGACTCCAAGGCCATCAGTTCCTCAAAATTCCATTTTATTAGAGATGTCATATTGGCACATCTGGGAAAACCCAAATCTGAAAGCCCCCGGGTTTTCCCCACCTAAAGGAAAGTCAAAGTCCCTTCCCCTGCACTCACATGTCCACCACATGGTCCAATCAATCCACCATCCCAACTGGACATGATCCCCCAGTCACGCCTCTCCAGGTGCAGGCTGAACGTCCTTGACTCCCAGAGAAAGGAATGTGGTTATGGCTATATATCTCCACCAACTCCAAGCAAACCCCCTCCCATTTTCCCACATCACTAAGTGTGGCAACCCTGAAGATCCAAAGAAAAAGATAGCCTCCAGGGCTGACAACAGTTGCCTTTTGAAAAAAACACCTTTGGGATTTTTGCAGGGAGGGGATAATCAAAAGTAGGTACAAAATATTAGCCAGTTTTATCTTTGAAAATAAAATAGCTATTTTCTGGAACAACAGGATTAGATTAACATTTTTGCTCAGTTATATTATTGCTGTTTTAACCACACGAACAGTAAGAACTGGGCACTAAATGTCCATAGGTCAGCTCCATGCAGAGCTAAAATGGCTAGGCATGTATCATTTCTGGGGATATGTATTCAATTACAATGTAGATTATCAAATGAATATATGGAGGAAATTTTCTAAAATAAGGCAAATTATGGATTAGTTCGCCGAGACACCTTCGTCTGTAAGTAATTTATCATGTACAGTAATTTCTAATATAGGACCTGTGGCCTCCAAAAATTATTGGGTTATCATCTCTATTAGAAAAAGCACCAGTTCTCTGTTCCAGTGTTGGGATTCAAAAATTCTTACCACTGGTTCTGTGGGCATGGCTTGGTGAGCGTGGCAGGGAAAGGATACTGTAAAATCTTCATTCCTTCCCCACTCCAGGGGAAGGTTACTGCAAAATCTCCACTCCCTCCTGATCAGCTGGGACTCAGAGGCAGAGAATAGATGGGGCTGGGCCAGTCAGAGGTGGTATTTACCGGTTCTCCCAACTACTCAAAATTTCCGCTACCGGTTCTCCAGAACTGGTCAGAATCTGATGAATACCACCCCTGCTCTGTTCCTATTCTAATCCCACCAGCTGTTTATTCTTGGTAAATCTGTGGCTTGCAATTGTTTGCAGTTACATCCTGCATTTCAGGTATATGGTCTCTGGAGTTGAAAAAGTGAGTCAGAAATCTTAATGCCTGCAATAAAGATGTGTTATTTACTCCTTTTTAAAAATCGTTTCATGAGTCCAAATTGATGGTTTTGCTATTTCTTTGTTTATTACTAAGAGAAAACAGGAAAGAGATGGGTGGAAAGAGAAGCAGATTAGGTGAAACCTGGCTCATTAACAGTAACTGTGAGAGGGATCTTGGAGTTCTAGTGGACAGTCACTTAAAAACAGATCAAGAGTGTGCTGCAGCTGCCAAAAAAGCCAATGAAGTCTTAGGCTGCATTAACAGAGGAATAGAATCAAGATTACAATAAGTGATACTACTGCTTTATAATGCCTTAGTAAGACTACACTTGGAATACTGCATCCAATTTTGGTCACCACAATCTAAAAATGGTATTGAGACTCTGGAAAGTGAACAGAGAAGACCAACAAAGAAGATTGGGGGGGGCTGGAGGCTAAAACATATGAAAAATGATTGCAGGAATTGGGTATGTGTAGTCTAGTGAAAAGAATTATAGAGGTGACATGATAGTGTTTCAATATTTGAGTGGCTGCCACAAAGAAGAGCAGTCAAGCTATTTTCCAAAGCACCAGAAGGCAAGATAAGAAGTAATGGATGGAAACTGATCAAAGAGAGAAGCAACCTAGAACTAAGGAGAAATTTCCTGACAGAACAATCAACCAGTGGAAGAGTTTGCCTTCAGAAGTTGTGGGTGCTCCATCACTGAAAGGTTTTAAGAGACTGGGCAGCCATTTGCCTGAAATGGTATAAGGTCTCCTGCTTGAGCATGGGGTTGGACTAGAAGACCTCCAAGTTTCCTTCCAACCCTGCTATTCTGTTCATTTATTCTGTTCAGTATTGTAAAATATAAACTCAGCAAAAAAAATCAAGTGCAGATGTGCCCTATTAAGTCAACCCCAAATTGAGGGAATATCCAAACATTCTGGATTTGGTCATTGATAGCTCAATCAAGACTTGAATCTGTAAGCTAATAATAGCTGATCATTCTTCCAAAAAGATAGTCAGTCTGCTTTGTAATACTTTCTCTTGATGATGATAATAATGATGATGCTTCAGATCAGTGTTTTTCTAAATTTGGGAACTTTTAAGTTGTGTGAACTTCAACTCCCAGAATTCTCAGCCAGCCAGTTGCAGTCCACATATTTTGATGTTCTCAAGTTTGAAAAGAACTACTACAGATAGTTTTGGCTTTCAAAGTTTAAAAATGATGATAACTTTAAATTTCACAATGGGGAATCCCAAAGCAGGATTATCTCTTGAAAGCATTGGGGAGGGGGATTTTCTTCCTTTCCTTGACTTGCTTTTATTTCTCTTATCTCCCTTCCATTTAGCATCAATATTTAATGCAAAAAGGAAATAACAGGCAAGCATTCTGTTGTTTCCAGCCGCTACTGCAAAAGAACTATGATCTCAGAAATTCATTTGGGGCAAACACTGTATGTATCAAAAATCAGAAAACTTAAGCTGAAGCCACCTGGAAATGTTTTGGAAAACCAATAATGATCAGCTAACTTTAATGAATACCTTAAACATCAGCAAGCCAGTTGCTGATTCATTGCTTGTTACAATAAAGATGACATTTTTACCTAGAAAACTGATTAAAAATTATAATCTCCCTGGTAAACTAAAAGAAGAATGCAGTGAGGACTAGAGAAGAATAATTTTCATATTGCGGTTTCCATCATTTTGTTAAAAGTTACTGTCCATACAAGTACTTCTGTTGCACATTTCTGTAAGTGACACCCAGAATAATTAGCAAAACTATCACAATGTAGGTCAGTTCTGTAATGAAGCTGACTTACTACAATTTAAATGTATTGCACAGAAAAGGTGAAATAATGTTCATTGCACTCAGTATGGCAAGTATAAAATTGCACAAATTTTTTAAAAAAGATATTTAAATCATGAAAGGCCAGAAAAATATGACATCATAACACAGATTCTTTTACCACCTATTCATAACTACAAACATTTACATGAACTAAATGATCTGTTTCAAAAATTTGGACTCTCAAACAAATGGATATTGATTTACATAAATGTGGCATGAAGACACACACAGAGAAAATGTAGTTAGAAATGTTTTCATTCTTCCATATTTCTACATTCAGCCTCTTCTGGAAACCTACTAATTTATAGATGGTGCTATGGCATCATATACTTATTTATTTACAATGAAATCTCCATATTTCAAACAAGAGGTTTTTAGGGATTTTGTAAGCTCACTATTTGTGTCTACAGTTTAAAAACAAGTTTCACTTATACTATTTTCTTTCATTCTTTCATTGGGGCATGTGGAAAGTGAATAGCAGAAGACGATGCAGTTGAGAAGAGAGACCATATTTGTCTTATCATTACAATTGAAAAACTGAATCAAATCTTACTTTTTCTTAGCTTCTTTATCATTACAAAGAGGAGGGGGTCAATTTATTTTCCAAAGCACCAGAGGGAAGAACAAGAAACAATGGATGGAAACTAATCAAGGAGAGAAGCAACCTAGAATTGAGGAGAAACTTCCTAACAATGAGGACAATTACCTAGTGGAACAGCTTTGCCTTCAGAAGTTGTGGAGGTTTTGAAGAAGAGACTGGACAGTCACTTGTTTGAAATGGTATAGGATCTCTTGCTTGAGCAAGAGTGTGGACTAGAAGACCTCCAAGGTCCGTTCCAGCTCTATTCTGATTCTGATCTCTCTCAATAAAGACTCCTCTGCTATATACTGTGTATCTGATCTTTTATAAGAAGCAGTGGTGTCAATGTGAATATTGAATGTACCTAATATATTGCATGTTTAACATTCTGCCCTTAATCTAGTAAAATAATTTTTTACAAATATAAATGGTTTGGCTTTATGCATAATTATCGGTGGATTATTGTTGCAATGATATCTTTCAACTAAAATAAAACAACCACTGAAAAAATGTTTTCTGGTATATTTTGGTTTCGAATATAAATAAATAAATCTTACTTGTAAGATTTTTTTCATTGTCAGTTCTTTGAGTGATATTCACATATTGCTCATTCCTAGATAGATACAAGGAAATCCTTAGTTTCACTCTAGGTATAGATATAGAAGCAATGCCTTAACAACTATAATAATTTTACCATAGAGTGCTTTATGTTTCCAAGCATTTATACTCATTTAACTTGTTTTGCAATTTTCCCATTAGAATAACTATTCCTATTATATATAATAAATTAGGGGAGCAATTTGTCATGGCTTATATCTGACATTAGTATGGGAGGAGATTTGCCAGTAATAAAACCAACCTTGACCCACCAGGAGTTCAGCTGAGACAAAGGTCTCTAGGATTACACTTAAGTATGCAAAAGAAAGCTACTAATTTATAAAATAGTCTTATAATTTTAAGTCATTCTAAGATAGAGCCTTTTTAAAAGATGAGACATATGTGCAACAAAAGGATTGGATCCTGCAACAAAAAGAAAACAAGAAATATTCTAAGATCAGTACTGAGACAATTGCATTTTGCCCTATGGATTGGTATAAATTGTCAGCAGGTGTCAAATGAGATTTAAGAGTATAAGAATATAAATTACTTGAGATGAGTTGTATACATTCAAAATACTCTAGAAAGGAATTCCAAACAGGGAAAGGAAAAATCTCAAGTGCCCTTTGTTTAGACCAGGGGTCTCCAACTTTGGCAACTTTAAGATTTGTGGACTTCAACTCCCAGCTTTGCTGGCTGAGGAATTCTGGGAATTGCCAAGTCTTAAGGTTGCCAAGGTTGGAGACCCCTGGTCTAGAAAACAATGGGAAATATGAAGACTTGGGTTCTAAATACACTGTGATGGAACTGGAGAGGAATAGAAGACACAATTTGGAATGAAAAGGGTTGGAACAAGAAGAAACTGAGATACACATACACTCTTCTTGTAAATATAGCTACCTTTCAGAAAGATAAGCAGAAAAATTCAGGGAAGGGGAAGAACAGCCTATTATACTAGACCAGCAATACACAGGGGAGGCAGGTCTGTACTGGGTCACGCACTGAGTGATATTACCTTTTTCTGCTGGAGATAGAAAAATGTTGCTCTCTTTAAACTTAGAGACTAAACTGAAGAGAGGCTGGAAACTCAGATTGGGAAAAGCTAACATTATTCCCCATAGCCTCTGATTAAAATTTGGAATGTCATGAAACTGGGAAATCCAAGCAAATTGAAGTCAAGGAAAAGAGGCTTCAGGTAACACTTTTTATGAAGAAACTGGTAAAACTTTCATCCAGAAATTAACATGATTTAATTTAGCAAAAATATGTGAGAGCTATGCTAAATCACATCTGATTGTTTTATACATCTTTGTAAAAGTTATAGATTTATGTATTTAAACTTTAGCTTTAACTCGTCTATCAAGCTACATATGAAAATATGATATTGTTCCAGAATTGTCTTCTAATTTGTAATATTCATTTGAAACATTTCACCGGTTTCATTGGAGAATTCGGAAGAAGCTATTGCACTTTCTTCTGTAGATTATCACCTCTTCAAATATATGCTTGGATTTTAATTCTGTAACTCAAACAGGCGTCTTCGGAGTCTTCGGAGAGGGGTGGCATATAAATTAAATTAATTAAATTAAATTAAATTAAATTAAATTAAACAGGCCCAAAAGTTCTAAAACAATAATCTCCCCCATTTGTCCTAAAATCTAATAATTGACTCTCTTGAATAAAATCTCCTATATTAACTTTAAATTACATTCCAGTTTTTCCACTCCAGTGCATCAATAGCAAAAAATAATAATAATATGATTTGTTCTAGTTCATTGTTTCTAGTTGGTGAAATATTTGCATAGTTGATAAGGTTCAGAGTTGCCCAGGAATGTATCCATATTTTAACTCTATTTTTTATACAATAGATGATCACTTATGAGTATTACAAATTTTTAATTTCTGGTCTTCCATTTGAATCAATCAAATTATGGCACTTCAATAAGCACATTTATCATGATGATTCTTACTTCTAAATAAAATGGTTTCCCAACTTTAGAGAGGTCATCCCTAAACTTTTTATTGATTATAAAACTTCTTATTTCCTTGCCCTTGCTTGAAGCTTGGATTAATGCTTAAATCTCAGATTAAATGGGTTTTAATATGATTTTTATCACATCAGATTCTGTTTACTTTCAGGATATGCAACTTTTTCTGAGTCAAGAGTCACTCTTGGCCTGTCAGTGGATTGTCAGAAGATGAATTCCAGAAAGTGAGACATTGGATTTAGGTAAAAATCAGAAATTGGTATAAATTAAATTACATTTAGATTGCGCTAACCTTATACTAATTATAATTATTTTTGCAGTGATATTATAAATTCCCTTTCATATTAAAAAGTATACTTTTTAACAAATTTTGGAGTGCCTCAAGGCCCATCTGTATTTACTATCGAAACTGCTTTTGTTTTGTGCTTAGAACTAAAGTTTAAAATGGTTTAGAAAATCCTATCCACAGACCCTTCACCAAAAGATTGCAACTTATGGTGTGTAGTCCAGCCTGGGGGCTACTCAGTTCTGTAAAATGCAGCTCGGAACCACCCAACAGCTTTTTTTTCAAACCTTAAACTGCCAAAATGCCTCTTATTGGCTTTATCATTGGCCTGAAAAAAATTGATTTTGGTCCATTCTATTGGTAGTAATCAACAGACCAATAAATGGACTGTACTCTGCATCTCTCCACATTCACACAGCATGTTATTCTACACCCGTGATGGCGAAACTATGGCACGTGTGCCAGAGGTGGCACACAGAGCCCTCTCTGTGGGCACACACACCGTTGCCCCAGCTCAGTTAGCTGGTTGTTGGGTTTCCAAGGCACACATGTGCACCGGCCAGCTGGTTATCGAGTTTCCGGTGCTCTGATGTGCACATGCGCACCTTCCAATTTGGGCATTCTGTGCCTAAAAGGTTCGCCATCACTGTCCTACACTAATTGCCATTTGAGCTTATTGGTCTTACATTTAGGCACTCCCACCCTCAATGTCCTCCAAGCAACATAGGGGAGATCAGATTCCTCAACTATGTTTTCTTTCCTCCATCTTCTAATTTGGTTTTGTTCCTGCATGCGTCTAAGAATATTTGTTCTTGCCATAAATCTCTTCCTAGATCTCAGTCAATGAGTTTGATGCACATATCCATGCAGAAGATGCTAGGGATCATTCTCTTGTTTGGTTCTCTTGGCATCTGCTGCTACTTCTCTCCTAATCCTGGATGGAGCAATACCAATAAGAGGATGCATTTTCTCTATTGATGTGGATTTAAGGTATCCTGTTACTATGTGTACTGCTTCCCTGACAGCAATGTCAACTTGTTTCACATGTGTGGATGCACTCCATACTGGAGTGGCATACTCTGCTGCAGAAATATTCAGGGCCAGAGCTGATATTTGAAGCATGGGTGGCTAGGCCCCCTCCCCATGTATCATTTATCAATTTCCTGATAATGTTATTCCTGATACTGACTTTAGCCTTAGTATTCAGGCAGTGTCTTATCAAGTATCACACCAAGATACTTAGGTGTAGGGCGACACTCTGAGAAGTTAGCATACAAATGTAATAAATGGAATGGGATGGAATAAATAATAGATAGATAGATAGATAGATAGATAGATAGATAGATAGATAGATAGATAGATAGATAGATAGCCTTCCAAGAGGCCTATCCATACATGGCCATCATTTTCAGTGTCCTATTTTAATGGCTGATATAGCATAGTCTGACAGTAAAAGAGATTAACTGGATGAAATGTTTAACAATAATTGCATTAGGAATTACATTTTATTACAACCACATTTTTGCTCACTTCAGACTTCTGCTGTCTCTGGATTCCAAGTTCTTACTTCTAGAGACTCTTGCCTCCTAAGAGACTGTTGTTTTTTCTATGCAGAGACTGGAACCCGGATAAACTAAAGAAGTGAATCTAAGAAATACTGAAAAGGTGGGGAGGAGGGGTTTGGTCAAACTTGGCAGCTTTAAGGTGTATGGATTACAATTCCAGAATTTCTTAGGCCATGTGCTGTCCAGGGAATTCTGGGACCTGCTGTCCACACATCTTAAAATTGCCAAGTTTGAGAAATACTAGGTAAAAGGCCTATGCTCTCTTTTTAGTTCATGCCAACCCTATTAAAATCATTGTCGCAACACCTACTAAAACTGTTCAATAGCATTCTCAGTGGCAACTAGTCAGCTTGCTTCTTTCTTTTAATTATGACTTGAATATGATTATCAGCTTCTATTGCTGACATCAAAAAGGCAGCAATGGAAACATACTGATAGGTTGTCCTGGAGAGAAAGGATTAATTAACAATGACCTCAATGGATGATCCTTCATATTTTCATGAAATCATTCTTTCTGCCCACCTGGTGGGTTTCAAATTTTTTTACTACCGATTCTGTGGGCGTGGCTTGGTGGGCATGGCAGGGGAAGGATACTGTAAAATCTCCATTCCCACCCCACTCCAGGGGAAGGATACTGTAAAATCTCCACTCGCTCCCAATCCAGGGGAAGGTTATTGCAAAATCCCCATTTCCTCCCGATCAGCTGGGATTTGGGAGGCAGAGAATAGATGGGGGTGGGGCCAGTCAGAATTTTTACTACCAGTTCTCCAAACTACTCAAAATTTCTGCTACCGGTTCTCCAGAACTGGTCAGAACCTGTTGAAACCCACCTCTGCTGCCCACCATCTAGTGCCACTGCCAGATATAAGAAGGATTATCTTAATATTCAGCACTAAATCATTAATTGGCAATTAATGCCCAAATCTCCCAAACTGTAAAATCTCCATGGTAAGCTTTTTTTTTTAAATGTAAATACCATTTTCAGATCCTGTACTTCCTCTTTCACCCCATAGGAATGTTACAATTATATTATAATTTAAAGAATGTCTGTTACAAAACTTCAAGCTTAGCACTTTTTGCCATTTTTAAATTAACAGAAGAGAGATATGTTTTTAAAGCACATTTTTAATTAAAATCATTGACAAGACATTCCATTGGCCTTTTCTTCTCAGTTATTTGGCAACTCAGAAACATTTGTCAAAACAAATTAACACTTTGGATGGGAGAAATGTATGTTTTATGAAAGCTGTAAATGTGTCAGCATTGGACATTTGTGAAATTTAAATCATTCTTTCCTTTCTTATTTTATTATTTTTTACCAGCAGCTTGCCATTACAGTCAGTAGTTCCATCTACATTTTAAAGAGCTAGATTCAAAAGCTTCCTTTAAATGAGTGACTAATTAAGGCAGTGATATAAATATGTTTATATCACATAAAATATGATTTACCTCTGCCCTGCCAGTCTTTCAAGAATATAGTTGAGAGATGACACAAAAAGGCCGAATCCTGGTAACACTGAAATTACTACATTAAGAGGAAAGTTTTTCAGAGATTTTGATGCAGGCCTTGGGCTATTTATAGACATTTAGGATCAACACCAAGCTTTTCTTGAAGATTGCAAAATATCTTTCATTGATTTTTAATATGCACAAGTGCATTCACTACTTTACGTTCTTTTCCTTCCCTTGAGTTTATTTTTCCTCTTTTCTTTTAATGTGTATAAAATGATATGAATATATTATATCAAAATATTATATATCCCAAAATGTTGATAAATGTTTTTTCCCCAGATATTAGAGCATTACTTGGGGAAAAAAAATAATGATTAACCTTTAAAATCAGATTGGCATTTCTTTTTTCTCCAAATGTAAAATTAATACGCATTTTTTAATCATTAGTGTAATTTTCAGGATGATACTTTTGTTCTTTTGGCTGTTGAACTGTTACGGCTGCTAGTAACCCTTCAAATTGTTTGCTTCATTCAAGCATTCTTTTCTGAATAATTCATTAGGCATTATTATCCAAGCGTGGAACACCTCATTTAGCACTGGTGATCTTTTCCTTATGTGTAGCTGACAGGCAATCAAAGTTTTTATCAGTGCAGAAAATTTGCAATTCAGAAATGTAGTCGCTGCAATTAGTAGCTATCAGGTAGCACAGGAAGGACAGCTTTTTTTTTTAAAAAAAAAAGACATAGTTGCATGAGCTCAACTGATGTTCTGCACAAAAGTAATGGGTAAAACTAACCAGCTGTTTCTAAATTTATTAAATGGAACAGTCCTTTTTCTTCCCTTTCAAGTGCAGCTGTAATTAACGTATAGGACTGAAGTTTTGTACTTTCCTATATATTGTACTATACAGGGATGGGTTCTACTTACCTTTACTACCAGTTCACAGTGGGGCCGCGCACATGCACAGAATTCTGATGACATCGGGGTCAGTGGGCGGAGCTTCCTGCTGGTTTTACTACCAGTTCTATAGAACCAGTCCGAACCAGGGGCAACCCACCATAGGTACTATATAGGAAAGGAGTCATTGGGAATGTTTGTCTTTCATTAACTCTTACCTTAATTTTGGGACTCTGGGAGGTTTGTTTGTATTATGGACCAGATAGTACAGTATGTGATTTATTTTGGCACATTACAAATACAGAGCAGGACTGGATTTAGGCTCTGTTTGCTGACCTGGTGACTTGGACTGTGAGTGAAACTCAAGGCTTTTCTTCATGCACAGAAATAAGTAAAGGGGTGCAATGTAATTTCACTAGAAATAGCAAAAATATTTTCTTGATTGATCATGTCCAATTTAAAGATGCCTGCTTTTGTCTGAGCAATAAAGTAGTAACCAGTTTCTTTGCTTAGCTTCAGCCTTCAAGTCAAATCACTGAGATCAGGAGATCTAAACTGGTCTACATTCTTCAAGCCAAGCCTAGTACTACCGTCACTTGGGGAAGACATGGTATACACAAATTATATGGATTAGTTTTACCAGAACTGGCCTTTTAGCTCTCCTCTTCCAAGTTATAAATGATAGACTACATTTAAATTACCCAGTAGAATTTCCAACGTGTAAATAGTGCAGTAGCCAATTTAACGACAAAATTGGTTTATATAGATGTATACCAGAACAATTATCTGACTATTCCAGTATGTACTCAGCTATCGGTACATCTCTACTGAATGGAAATGCTAACCAGCTACTAAAAACACAGTTATTTATTGTAGCATTTCAGATACTTACATCGAACAGCTGGAAAGTGGCTAGATGAGACTAGGAAGAAGTGTTAGCAAGCTAGCAACTTCAAAAGAAGCAGCACATCTTAAGGGACCATCATGTCATGTTTAATCCACCATTAGTCAAACTTTGGGCAAACAAATATCAGTTTTCCTTCACAGTAAGCTTATGCTTACCGGTATGTGTGTGCGTGCACATGTGCCATTGAATGAGTCTCAACTCCTGGCATCTGCCTAAGCCCAGCACCTATTTTGGATTGTGTGCATGGCATTTAAATCCTTAAAACAGTTGCATCTTTTCCTAGGGTCACACAGCAGTTTTCCAGATTTGCAACATGATTCTACAAAAAGATGCAGCTGAGCTGCAAACAGGTGCTATGTTGTGTCTCCTCATGCTCTAAAGCCTCTTTTAAATAAAATCCAAAGCCTTGCACAAAGGTAGTTACCATGTTGTTTTATGTGAGAGTTAGATTTTCAGAAAAGTAAGTCTCAGACTTATGGTTTTTCTTTCACTTGTATGGAACCACAGAATTTTCACAGATCTGACTGCAGTTTTCATTCCCTGTTCAAATCTTCATTTTGCCAGAGTGATATCATGTCCACTGGAACTATGTTCAAGTTTCACTCTTTTTCAGAACTCAAGCTGCCACTGTGAATCTGTTGCTCTGCAAACAGCAGACTCACTTGTCTTGATGAGTCTTCACAACTGACAATTTCAGCAAAGATATTTTGGCAAATATCAGTTTGATTAACTGCGACAGTGAACATTGAGACTGAGCTTGCATATCCCAGACATGCGAGTTGTTCTTTAATAATTTGGAATAGCACTGCCATTAAAAACAGAGAATTTTCAAAGTTGTATTTGATGCTGTAACTCCCTCATCCTCCTCCATTGCTTGTCTACTGAGGGCACAAAATAAGATATGAGCACATGCTCAGAGAGATTTTTAAAAAAAGCAGACCAAGTTTTCTACAGCATAAATTATTTTCTTCTGGGTTTTGAATCTGAGATAGGCAACTAAGCCCATAGGCTATAGGCAGTGTAGGTTTAATGTCTAAATAAGAAAGGAATTCACACAACAGAGGTTTTCTGTTGCAAACCTTTTTCCAGTAAAATTTCATTTTGTATACTGTTGATTTTTGACATGATTTATTTCCAGCTACAAGACTAAAGTATAATTTAGAGATATAGTTTATCAACTATATGTCTGATATTACTTTATATCAAGTGCATATATAAGAATGAAGAAGGGGATGCTAGGAAAAATAAGCTGATCCTTCCCTTCCCAGGTGTATTCTCTTTACATACTGCATTACATTGAAGCATAAAATGGTTTATTAATACTGCTAAAGATAGACCTTTAAAAGCATGGAGTTACTCCCCGCTATAGATTTGTGCAAATTTGAATATATGTGAATGGACAGAGCAGGCAAACATTTCACTGATATAACATATCATGTGCCCAGTGAAGTCAGTGAGGAATTTGGGTGTAACTGTGAGGTTGTGGGGCAAAATTTCAAAGACAGTGGGGTTTTGAAAAAAACAAAGAGGTGGTCATTCCATGAACATAGTTTATTTCTTGGGAATTACTTATTTCTTCTACTCACCCACCCCCAAATGAAGGAACAAGCAAATGTAACCTTAGGCAGCATTAACTGAAGATTAAGGTCCAGGGAAGACTCTGTTTTTGTTCTGCGTTAGTCAAACCATACCACATCTAGTTCCAGTCACTATATATTTTAGTAGGACATTAACAAATTGGTGAATGTCCAGAGGATAGCAATCAAGATAGCCACAGTTATGTGAGACAAAAGTTGGAGAGACCACTGTAGGTGTGTTTAGCTTGAAGAAAAGAAAACTGTAGGCAACTTGACAAATATCGTCAAGAATCTGAAGAACAATTATTTAGACCACTGTTTCTCAATCTTGGCAAGTTTAAGATATGTGGACTTCTATTCCTAGAATTCCCCATCCAGCATGGAAGCTTAAGTTCACATATGTTAAAGTTTTCAACTGGACATCAGATAACATTTTTTCAATGATGGAACAGACTCCTTTGGGAGGTGGTGAACTCTGCTTTAAGCAGAGGATAGATAGCCATTTTCTTAGAATGTTGGATATTTGTGCTGGATGACATAATTTCCAAGATCTCTTCCAAGTATTACATTCTCAGATTTCATGTTTTTATACTGCATGTATGAAAAAGTACATGTACATGGTTTTTTTTTATAAACAGTATACATGTTAATAAAATGTAATTGAAAAAGGTAAGCAAGTATGTATTATCTTCTGTAAATTAATAGGATAACAAATTTAATGGGCTATATAATCTATCCTTTCGCTGGAGAGTTTTAGAAACATTATGTCCCCAGCAAGTTATATTCTAAACTGCACAGGTGGAAAACTTATTGGTATTTACTATCTGGCAATGTATCATGCAAATACTGTTCTAGAAAGTCAGTGCATTCATATATATATGAATGAGGAACTGATTTTTTAAGATTTTTATTTGAGTCTTTCTGCATTGATAAAATTACTGATTTCTAACAGAAAGCAGAGAGAGAAAGGTTAAATAAGAAACGGAAGAGCTATTTTTAGAAATGTTTTTCTGTCTGTCCTTCAAAATGTAGGCCAGTCTCTTCAACATGACAGCCTAAAGTTATACACCTATAATCAGACCCCTAAAGAAGTGACCTAATTTTAAAAGGCAACTTCCTATTGCGGTACATTTCAAAGTAATAGGACATGGAGATATGGAACAGCTCTATAAATCATGCTGCATGTAAATATATAGTATATAATTTGGGAATCTTTCAGTGTAAAATAATGCAATGCTTTAAATATACTGCAGTATATTCAGCATATCCAATATATTGAAAAAATAGTCTAACTATAAGATCAGAGGTGGGTTTTAGCAGGTTCTGACTAGTTCTGGAGAACTGGTAGCGGAAATTTTGAGTAGTTTGGAGAACCGGTAGTAACAATTCTGACTGGCCCTGCCCCCATCTATTCTCTTCCTCCCAAGTCCCAGCTGATCGGGAGGAAATGGGGATTTTGCAGTATCCTTCCTCCGGAGTGGGGTGGGAAAGGAGATTTTATAGTATTCTTCCCCTGCCACACCCACCAAGCCACACCCACTAAGCCATGCCATGCCCACTAAGCCACACCCACAGAACCGATAGTAAAAAATTTTGAAACCCACCACTGTATAAGATCAATAGGAGACAGTGAAGAGGAGGAGGAGAACCAGTTATCCTTCCTCTAAAATTGGATCTAAAATAGATCCAAATACATGAAATAAGTCTCATTGTATCTCAGACAAATATCTAAAGAGCACTGTACTCCATTCTTGAAATTATGAATTTGGACAATGGACCATGCCAGGCTTCCATGCCCCGAAGTAGAACTCCTAGTTGCACATGGATCATCATGAAAGGATCTTGAAACAAATTCAAAGACGGCACAATGCAACTGTCCTTGCAATGCATACTTACAAAGCTATGATTATTTCTTGGGATAAATCTCAAAGCTCACCATGCAGGCTCCTGATGTTTTTTTCCTACAGAGATAGCTACTATACTAGTAAAGTATAGTATGTTGCAGGTCAATAAAGCAAGGAATTTCTGATACTGGAGTGACTCAACTCACACAGCAACCATTAGGGCTGTACATGCTTTGAAAATGATATGGAAGGAGGGCTTTGGACTTCATATGAGCAAAAGCATAGCTACTCTTTGTTAACATTAAAGTCAGCTTCTCTTGTTTTAGGTTTCTGTACTTACAAGAAAATGATGTTGATGCTTTAAGACTTACACTGACTATATGCATCATTCAGTCCATTAGATCTATCAGAACTTCCTATTCAAAACGGGCTAGAGAGGAGAACACAATTCCCAAAAGACAAGGATGAAATGGAGACTTCCTTCCTTTTTAAAAAAGCGCACCTAGAGGAGGGGTGCAGTGGTTTAGTAGCTTATGGTCTTTGCTCTGGCGGTTCCTGTCACTTGCCTCATCTTCTGCCCACCTAGCAGTTCGAAAGCATTTGTATATGTGAGCAGATAAATAGGTACCACTTCGGTAGGAAGACAAGCCAGAGCTTCATTTTTTAAAAAGTTTTTTATTAGTAGTTGAAAATTAAAAATATTGGACATAGATATGACATCACTGGTCCCAAGCATCTTCCAACACTTTAAACTAATACATAATATACTAATGATAATATAATAATATATTCCTTAGACCTTATATGTTATTTAAACATAATATAATAATAATAATAATTTATACCTTATTCCTATACAATTATACATATCTATACCTACATGTACTTATCTATACAATTCACATACATATTTATCTATAATAACATATCTGATTCTAGTCTAACACTACACATTTGACTCAGCTATCCTCCTTTTATCTAACCATTCATAGAATTTTGCCCAGATTTTATAGTACAATGTTTCGCTTTTATCCTTGAGTTCCAAGGTGAGTCTATTCATTTCTGCACAGTTGAAAATTATTAGTAGTATTTCCTCTTCAGTTGGGGTATCTTTCTCTTTCCACTTCTGTGCAAAGGCTATCAATGTCACTGTAAGTATATGCAGTAATAGATAATTTATGTTTTTCTTGTATTTGCCCTCTGTCATTCCCAAAAGGAAATATTCCAGTTTGACTTCTATGTTTATTAACAATTAGGAATACAAAATTTCTTCCAACCAACTCTTTATCAGATTCCAATATTTTTTTGCCTTTGGGCATTCCCACCACATATGATAGAAGTTCCCTGGAGCCACCTCACACTTCCAACATGCAGAAGAATTTCCCTTATTTAGGCCAGAGCTTCATGCACACAAATCCTGCTAGTACTGGACCTTCCTGGTTGTGATGCCTGTTTGGAAGGCAGCTTCGGTGGAGGGAAAGGGCCCTGCAGGAAAGCCACTTGTCTTTCTTTCTGGTGCTGAGCTAGCTCCCCACCCACCCATGGCATACCTTGGTGTCACGAGTGTTTCCAGGATTGCTGTGGCTATCTGCCTACTCACAAACAGTATGGTTTTAATCAAGCCATCTGCTGTTGGCAATTACCTGCAAGCCTTCCCCGCCCTAGTTAATTGCAGGTTAACTCCCTATATAAGCAAGGACCTTTTGCTTGCTACTCTGGCCTAGTCTGATCTAGGCCTAAATGCACAGCTCCTGCAGGAAGCTTGTTGCAACGCTGCAGATGGGAGAAGAATGCAGATAAGGACTCCAGACGCCGCTACAGAGAGACTCCCACGGATGCTTGCCTTTTGCTGTTTTGTAGCACGCAAGCTATCATCGGGACTGTTGTTGCTGGACCTTCTTCCTCCCACAAGCTTCAAGCAATGTTTGCTGTTTGAACTGTTTTTACTTCAGGTGACTTTCAGCTGTGAAGCTCGTGCTGCTCCCACCATGATGGCCTTGATGATGTATCGACGCCGAAGCTGCTTACCTTCATGCTAGCTTTATTCTTTTGTGAACTGTTTTCAGTATTGTGGAGAGGGATCTAGGGAGATAGCCTTGTTTCACATACCCAGTTAAGACTTTGTTTTTAATGTGTTTTCTTAAAGACATAGTGCTTTTTAAATGTTTTAAAGTAAATTATATTTTTACACAAGACGCCTCTGTCAGAATCATTTCTCAGTGTGTTTACTCATGAGCTGGTTCACGGTCCGGGGTACCCCTCAACCCCATTTCGTCACACTTGGGAAGCACAGAAGTATGAACCAAACAGGGCTAGCAATCTTATGCAGTCAAATTACTACTCTGTATTAGCATTGTAGTCTCCTGGTTAATGTAACATCGCCATACCCTAAATCACAGGTGTCAAACTCGATTGCCTCACGTGATATATCATGACGTATCGAAACATTTTTTGCCTTTGTGGAGCTGGGGTGGGCATGTAACACATCTGACCCATGGGCTGCCAGTTTGAGAGGCCTGCCCTAAATGAATAAACCTAAGAGGGGAAAGCCCACCCTCCTCTGCATTAGAGTTTCCCAGGTTTTTCTCTACCCTTTACCTGGATGGACAGATCAGAAAACATTCTTTTAGTGTTTGGATATCATAAAATGAAATTTCCCCATGTTCACTACATTAATCAATTAGATACCTTCTATCAACAAGCATTGGTAATACCAGTATTGCAATCTGTATTGAAATATTCAAAGAAATACTGAATATTTTCTTTTATGAAATCACAATTTTAATTCTTTTTTTAAATGTTTTTTTATTTTATATGCAGGTTGCTCCTCTGCAACCTGCGTATAAAATAAATAATCAATATAAAATAAATAATAACTATAAAGAGGGTGTGATGGCTCAAAGACCCTGAGCTTGTCAGCTTTCAGACCTGAATGCTGGGGCAAGTTTGAAAGCATGCAAATGTGAATAGACAAAATAGGTATGGGAAGGTAACAACATTCCATGTGCCTCGGCATATATTCATGCTGTCACCTGACCACAGAAATGTCTCCGGACAACTCTGGCTCCCTTGGCTAAAAAATGGAAATGAGCACTATCCCCTAAAGTCAGAATAGCAGGATTTGGTACTGCACAGGGAAACTTTTGTCTTTACCTGCTCCTCTCACTGTCTTCTTTCATTCTCTTAAAATTAACGGATACTTTTAGGCTAAGGATGTTTCTATAAGCAGGCCCATGTCATCTATAATATTATAAATTAGGAATACAAAATGGGTTTCCGCCAACTAGTGACACTTTAGTATTAGTTTGAAGTCTGTGCCAAAATCATACAGTATATATGCCTGGAAATATTGCAAAATAATATATACAATGTTTGTCTGTATGTAATACACGATACAAGGTACTGCTTTCTTTATGAAGGGTGTTTAACAAACTTGTCATCATATTCCATAGCTGAAATTAGCAAGGCTGCATTCAATATTTTAGAATTCATAAGAATCTGTGCTTTCTCTCAACTTCTAAAAAAACCAGCAGAATTTCACATGAAAAACTATAATGTATTCCCTCATCCACATACTTTCTGTCAACAATAATGAAGGTAAAATATGACATTTAAATTATCTGGTAAAATAATGGTGCAGTTTATCAAAACAACTCTTTCATATTTTTGGCAGATTGAGCAAGCTTCATTCTGCCTGATGTCAACATTACATTTGCAGCAATTTTAGACCTTAGGATCTAATAAAAATAGATCAAGAGTGTATTCTGTGGCCCACTGTATATTTTGTATTTTATTTAAATTAATACAGACAAGATTAAATGGGCCTTGGTGGTGCAGCAGACTAAAGTGCTGCTAAGTAGTCCTTAGTTGCCAGCTGCCTGCAATTACTGCAAGTTCAATTCTCACCAGGCTCAACTTGACTCAGCCTTCCATCCTTCCGAGGTAGGTAAAATGAGCACCCGGATTGTAGGGGCAATTGTATAAAAAAGAACACTGCTTGGGGGGGGGCGAAAGCCCTACTAAGCAGGCAAATACAAAAGTATGAAGGCTATTGCTTAACGCATTGTAAGCCGCCCTGAGTTTCCAGAGAAGGGCGGCATATAAATCGAACCAATAAATAAATAAGATTAGCACAGACTTAAAAATAAATGCTTTAGTGATGAACATACAATTCAAATTGCAAATGTATACCCACTTGCACTTGAACTCAATGGGATTTATGTTTAAATAGACATAAATCCCCAGCCATTATAGGATGATGGGCACTTTTGGAATTGGGAAAACATGTTCTGAGCACCGTTATACAATGTCTATTAAAAGGGCTTGCCCATTCACAAAAAAACTGACATGGAGAACATAAACATATAAAGAGCACTAATTCATCACTGTGTTATGTACCTGAAACTTTTGGACTTATTTTTGCCCTCTTTCAAAGAGAATGTACATATTTCTAAGCATCCTCCAAGACTTTAGACCTTTAAAGAACCAAGAAATGTGGAAACTACAGTATATTAATATATGTGGAAATGACCTAGTAGACTGGGGAAAAGAGATATGGCTAAGGGAACAGTGAAATAAGAAATAGCATAGCCTGCAGTTTGATAATGGATAGGACAAGAGACTCAGAAAAACTATCTCTAGTTTCTTGGGATGTAAAGGAGATGGGGGAAAGAAATGAACTTTCACACTTACAAGGTTCTGCCACTGCAGATTTACAGTAAAATAGAATTAGCTCACCTGGTTGTGTTTCCTATCTGGTCTGCTCCTCAGGGTTGACACTAATATGCTTGGAAAACCCTATTTTTCATAAGTACATTCTACGTTAATCTCTGGCAATCAACAATCAAATTTATACAATTCCGAATATGGCTCATTTTTACTGACCATTGCAGGCCAAACGAAAGAGGATGAAGAAATCAAGATCAGTCAGTGGAAGAGAAAAACCGCTTGCTTTAACCTGTTCTTTACTACTCTCTAGTTCCATAGTCAGTGGCACTATCTGGTTTGTGTAAATTCTGGAGAGTATTTCACTGGTGAGGGTGAAGGTTTGTTCTCCAAGCTTGTGGGTTGGTTTCTGAATGTTTCATTACCAGGATAGGTAACATCTTCAGCAGAATTTAGAGAATGTCAGTGTTGGTATTCTTCTCCTTATAAGGGCTTTGTGTGGTCAGTAGGTCTTGTGATGGGAGGGTCAGGTCAAGTGAGAGTTGTGTGATACGTCTAGTGATGGGTACTATTTCACTGGGTTTTCAGGGGTATGCTTCGATGATGAGGATGATGAGGAGGATGAATCAATAATTCAAACACTTTTGCCTCTTCATAGTCACCATATGTCCAATGTCCCTGTATTACTATTGTCTATTCTTATCTGGGTACTCCAGACTGTGAGACCTTACATTATACCTTAAAGTCAATATCATCACAGTACATATCTTGGACTTTTGTGATGTTAATACTGAGTAGCCAACCCTATCACTGTAGATTAGAAACAATAGATAGAACTAAGAATAAGGAATAACATGACTACCTTCGACAGCCTCAACTACAGATGGATGAAGCACTCTTTGGGGTGTCAAAATTCAAGAAGGCTTTCCATATTGGAAATAGCCTGAGTCCTGATTTCTAACACAGATGACTCATTTGTCCTGTAAAATGAGTTTCCAAATCTTGACAAGAAATGGGCAACTGATGCTTGTCACTCTAATGTTGATAGGACTTGGTCACTTGAGTAATTTCCATTATTTTTAAATAAAGTTCATGATTCACCAAGACAACATAATATATATTCCACTGTTATTCTGCATTCTTTTCTTTGTCCATATTTACTGATCTCTTCTAATTTCTTTCCCTAGATTCTAGATTTTCTCTAGATTCTATGTTCATTCATGCATTGTCACTAGTAAATAATCCAAAACCACAAAAGAGTTAAGATATCATTACAGGACAAATATCCAAAAAACTTTTATGCATCCTAGGATTGGATCTCCAGGAAGATTTGAAACTGATAAAGAATATATTGAGTTCTGGCATTGACTCCTGATTTTGATGCTACAAATCTTTGAAATCCTGAGTTTTGAACAGAATGCAGCATAAAATGTTGTGTGGGACAACCATTTTGTGGGAGTTGGCTGTGAAAATGTGGATATTGTAAAAACAGTATGAACATTAAATATCCATTTATCATTAAGGATTTTTAGCAAGAAGTTTTCTAAGGCCTCCTCAAAAAATATTCCACTTTTTAAAGCAATTCTATCCAGTTTTTAAAGAAGCAAAACCAGCTCAATAGTGTCTTCAAATGTCAGTACAGAATTTTCAAATTGATTATCATAAGGTATCACTTTATTAAATGTGAAGATGTGTTTTAGTAATATATGAAGCAGAAGAGTAGATACTACATTTTTCTATGTCACAAATTACCTCCAAATGGTTTTCTGTATCATTAGCTTCAACACAGAGCTGCTGAAAATAAATGATAAACTATTACCAAGACTATATTTTCAGGAAAAAAGTTGAAAGCACTGTCACATGTGATTGCTGTATGTTTTTATTGACTGGTCTAAAAGTCATTGAAATCAGTCCTAATCATCCATTTAAAGGAAGTTTGAATGAAGAAGAAAAAGTATATTAAAAATAGTTGAGTTTGAAATTTGTCTGTTTTCAAAACTTGAACTAGAAATTCATTGTAGTTCTAAGATGAATGTTGAGTCACTGATCTTGATTCTGGCTAGTGATTAGCAACACAGGATTGTGCACTTTTGATAATTGCCTTAAACTATTATTCTCTTTTATACTACAAAGCTATAACATAACAACATTAACACAAATTCTACTATTCAAAATCACTGCTGAT
This sequence comes from Pantherophis guttatus, assembly GCF_059756535.1. Classification (NCBI taxonomy): domain Eukaryota; kingdom Metazoa; phylum Chordata; class Lepidosauria; order Squamata; family Colubridae; genus Pantherophis; species Pantherophis guttatus. The sequence continues at coordinate 93,387,511 of NC_142063.1, read as the reverse complement.
CTTTTATAACAATTACAATACAATACAATTATCCTAATATTCTTATGCTTTTCATCAAGGTTCATTTCTTCCCATATTAATGCTTCCTCTTTCATTCCAATGTTGCTAACCTCAAGCAATTTCAATTAGATGTGGACAATCTCTGGACAGGAAATGTCCTATCTTTTGCTAAATCCATATATAGTGGTTGTGTGCCCAAACAAGACTCCCTTAATAAATAGATTGAACAACTATTTGATTGGGATGGTATAAGGCACTGATGCCGAACCTTTTTGGCACCCACATGTCTGGGCCGCAACCTGGAAGAGGAGCAACCAGGGCGCATGTGCGCACCCAAAAATGAACTTCCGGTTTCAACTACTGAACTTCCGGTTTCAGCCAGCTACTTTTCTGGGTTTCTGGTGCACATGCGTGTGCAACTATCAGCTGGCCAGCATGCATGCTCGCACAGGAAAACAGAAGACCAGCTCTTCTAGTTTCCAGAACTGCCACATGCAAAAAGGGCAGCTGGTCGTCGCATGCGCATCATGCCAGAAACCCAGAAGAGAAACAGGTGACACCACACGTTCCAGGTGACATGGCTCTGTGTGCCATTTTGGGCACGCATACCATAGGTTTGCCATCACGGGTATAAGGTATTTTGCTTTGAATAGGGGGTTGGACTTAAAGAACTCTCAGGTGCTTTCCAGCCCTATGATTCTATGTTCTATAATTATTTTTAAAAAAACAAATAAAATAAATGTATAAAGGTATTTGCTACAAAGAGAAGGCTGTTAGAAAAAAAAATATGTGTATTCATATTTTCTGTGGAAAAGTACAAGATTAATTTGTTCCCAGATATTCCAGTTATTCCACTTTCTAATCAAGGTCTCCCAGATCGCTATTTATTTAGATGGCAAAACCTGTTAGCTATTTTTTTTTCACTGAATGTTTCTTTCATATATCTAATGTTGAAGGCCATTTAACTTCAGTTGTGTCCTAAGAAACTAAAAATATAAGAAAATATATACCACCCAAAATGCATGAGTCTGAACTAAATAATCATTATCAAAGTAGCTCATGAGCTACTAGTGCCCATTGTTAGACTATCGTGACTATTTTATTTAGAACTCAGAAGCCTGGGACTAAATTTAAGGTCAAATCAATATAATCTGTGCAACAATGTCCTTCACAGTTTGCATAGACTGGGTTATATATTCTTCATTTCAGAATAATTCAAGCCTCTCTAACATTTGAAGCTAAGGCATAAATAATGAACCAATTCAGCAAATTTATGGAAAACGATGCCTGCCAAACCTATGTCTTCAGGTGTATAGAGGGATGACCTGGAAAAGCATCTTTAATCCAATTGTGCATGCTGGAAACGTACAGGTGTATATTGATTACAGCAAGATCAAACAAGGATTTGTACATTTAGAACAGATCTGACATAAAACAAATAATTTCAGCTGGCCAAACTCTGCAATTGTTCATGCAGCTCAGTCCAAACATTTGTCAGTGCATATAGCAGTGAGATGCAATCACATGCAACCCACGTAACAGTTATGGAGAGTAGACTGGTGTGCACATCTACCCGTATTTTTCAGAGTGTAAGACACACTTTTCCCCCCTAAAAGAGGCTGAAAATTTGGGTGCATTTTATACTCTGAATGTAGCTTTTTCGAAGCTTTTTTTCAGGCCTAACGAGGCGCTAGCGATCTTCCCCACACTTTGCCTGCTCCGACTCTCAGTTGTGCTTTAGAAGCTTTTTTTTTCAGCCCTAACAAGGCGCTAGCAAGTGAAGTGATCTCCATGCTTTGCCTGCTTTTCTCTTTTTTATTTTTTTTTAAAGATTTTTATTATAACATATAGTGATACATTCAATACATTTTCGGTTCATTGGTGCAAATATATACATATATACATCTACATGCATTATTACTTGTCTTTTATTTGATATTTTTTCTTAAAGCTAAATTTAATTTCAAAACGTTTAAAGATAATAGTGCTCAAATCTCTAAGACTAAATGTAATATTGTTCATTTTTCCATGGATTTTGTTGATTAATTAATACTTAATCTCTATACTCTATTTCCTTCTTTATTTCTTTTCCCCATCCATTCATACCACATGTCCCACACGCTATAAAATTCCAAATCTTCTCTGTCATTAATTTCTGAAGTCAATTTGTTCATTTCGGCGCACTCCAGTATTTTCCCAATAACATGTTCTTGAGGTGGTATTTGTTTTTCTTTCCAATACTGGGCAAAGGAAATTCTAGCGGCTGTCAGAATATGTATAATTAAGTACTTTTTCTTTTTTCCATATTCAATTTTCAAAATTCCCAGGAGGCTGGTTTTTGGTTCAAAATCAAAATGTTCTTTTATTATTTCGCTAATCCACATCCATGTCATCCTCCAGAATTTTTGTGCCTGATTACAAGTCCACCAGCAGTGATAGAAAGTACCCTGCTGATGGTCACATTTCCAACATTTAGGGTTCGAATTGGGGTAAATCTTCGCTGTCCTAGCTAGGGCCATATGCCATCTATAAAACAGCTTGTATTGGTTTTCCTTGTAAGCCGTCGCCTTTGTCATTTTAAGATTATTATTCCATATTGAATCCCATTCGTTCAAATTTATATTCTGTCTGATATTTTTGGCCCATGCTAACATTGGTTCTTTAACTACTTCCTCTGCCATATCGTACTCCAGTAAGTAATTATATAATTTAGCTAGAATTATTACGTACTCTGCAATTGTTCATGCAGCTTAGTCCAAACATTTGTCAGTGCATATAGCAGTTAGATGCAATCACATGTAACCCACATAACAGTTATGGAGAGTAGACTGGTGTGCACATCTACCCGTATTTTTCAGAGTGTAAGACACACTTTTCCCCCCTAAAAGAGGCTGAAAATTTCGGTGCATTTTATACTCTGAATGTAGCTTTTTCAAAGCTTTTTTTCAGGCCTAACGAGGCGCTAGCGATCTTCCCCACACTTTGCCTGCTCCGACTCTCAGTTGTGCTTTAGAAGCTTTTTTTCAGCCCTAACAAGGCGCTAGCGAGTGAAGTGATCTCCATGCTTTGCCTGCTTTTCTCATTGCTGCTCCCTCTCAGCTGTGCTTTAGAAGCTGGTTTTTATCCCCAAGCAAGGGATAAAACCAACAAACTAATATGCTGAAGCTGACCAGAATAAGGACACTAGCCAGATGAATACCTGGTAGGCAGATATTTTTTTTCCCTATTTTCCTCCCCAAAAACTAAGCTGCGTCTTATACTCCGGTCCATCTTATACTCTGAAAAATACGGTATTTAAAGATCCTGAAAGATGTATGTATGTCATCCATCTGCTAAAAAGGTTAAACAAGAAACACAGATATAATACAGATGTTTCGAATCAAGCAACTTTTAAAAAATGATAGAATTGTTTTAATGGGACTTTAAATGTTGTATAAATTCAAATAAATCACTTATGTACAATAATATTTACAAATTCAGGGTTCAAAACTAAATTTGAAAGGAAAACAGGTTGCAGACATTTGCTGCAGTATCGTATTGGTAGCTATATATTTACCTAAAATGTATTTTTTTTAAATCTACAGTTCAGATCCAGCTCCAGGAAGACATTTATTATGTGAAAGTTTTTATTGATCAATGAGACAATATGTATTCATTTGTCAAGATATCCTTTTGTGTACAGAGAAAAGATATCCTTTGAAACAATCCAATGGCATAATTACAATGGATATGGGAGACTAAAATAATGTCTTGAACCACTCTGCATATGTCTCTTTTTGCTTCACAAAGTATACTAAGAATAAATAAATTGCAAGTCTTAATTCATAATTTAGATGGGAAAATAAAAACAATAGTATAAAATTAAAAGGCGGGCATTATTACTGGAAAGGAATACAGATTGTTTCAATCAATTGATTTTTCTTCTGGTAGATGTTCTTGACCATGAAAAATGTGGTTATGAAAAATAGTACACTATATTCAGAAATTGAAATGAATTTTGGATGAGTGTTAGCCCCCTTCTAATGTGGTCTCTCAGAATGGATAATAATATAAACATTCATCCATTAGGGGGGGAAAACCCTACCCTTTACTGCCCCCATTAAATACATTGGCAGTCTTATTAAAATACAAGTCAGATTTGTGTTTAATGATCTTGAAAGGAAAGTAATTGCTTGAGTATTACCATTCAAATGTTCTTACAGGGACATATGATATTTACTGTCTAAGCTCCACTTTTGAATGGTGCAGATTTCCCCCCATCTCTTCAAGATCAGAAAAAGACCTTAGTGAGAACACCTGGAAGCTTATCTAATAACTTCATATTAGAGGCAAGTGTGGCTGAGCATTTTAAATGAAATAAAAAATAACACTATTTTAAAAATCTTCTAGAGTGAAAAAAATGAGAATAATTAAATACTACAGGTAATTAAGGCTAGGTACCTAGAACTGTCACTCAGTTGTAGAATACATATATTATGTATTCTGCATACTTCTATGCAGAAGTTCCCAAATTTAGTCCATGATATCCTTAGTTAAAGGGATTAGGAAAAATTGTCTTTTCCATTTTTCCATTAAACAGTGTGAGGCAACTGGCTCAGAAAGTAAGTGAAAGGGAGCAAAGTTCTGTACTACTTTAGGTAAGTTTTTGCCTTCAAGTGTTCTTCCATCATATGTTGAACTAATGTTTGGCTGCTAACTAATGAGCTTTTTGAAACTGAAATAATGAGAAGGAAGGGCTCACTGGAGAAGAGCCTAATGATGGGAACGATTGAGGCAAAAGAAGAATGGGACAGCAGAGAATGAGGTGGCTGGATGGAGTCATTGAAGCAGTTGGCGTGAGCTTAAATGGTCTCCAGGGGATGGTAGAGGACAGGAAGGCCTGGCGGAAAGTTGTCCATGAGGTCATGATGGGTCGGACATGACTTCACAACTAATAATGAGCTTTTTGCATGGGTAGCACATGAGGCAGACAAACTATGTGTATATGAAAGGTACCATGGTTTTTCCTTCATCTTAAATAGCATATTGTGTGGTATCCTTGATATCTGGCTAGCTAAACTTAATTGCCTACAATAAGAACCATTCAGACATCCTGACCATACACCTAGATGCAACTGTCCAAGTTGAGGACAGTTTGCTTGACCAACTGTGGCACAGACACATGAACAAATCCAATCAAGGCTGGATTGATCATTTAAATGCCATGAAACATTTAGCCCAGCTTAATTTCAAAAGTTAAAATTTGCAAGTTAAACAAAAATGGCAAAAAACTAGAGCAGGTAAGTTACTTTTTGTGCCCTGGTAGAATGTTTACTAAAGAAGGGGAGATTGGTTGAAATATTATGACAGACAAATGCTAGTAGAAAAGTAGTGCATAATATGTGGTCTATTGGGAGGACTATCAAAAGAAGCAAAAAAAAATGTTTCATACAATAGCATCCTCCTGTCCACTTTGTTATATGGAAATTCATCCTTGATGGATCAGGGATACATTAAATGCAGCATCAGTAGGCATAGGAGACCATGAAATCAACTCTTAGTCTCTTAGGAAGACTAAAATTAGTTTTATTGAGTTTCGCTATAATAACAGAAATTTGCAAATCTGATTGTGCTGTACCACCTCCCCCTTCTTATAGTTCACTGAATTAGGGAGGTGTCTGTCTGTGCTGCTTCCAAATGTTATCTTGACATTCTGGACTTAAAAAAGGTTTCAGCCCCTTTTTTCCCAGGCAACAGCTTCTGCATATCTCCGTCAAAGTCACTCTCTACAGTACTTAAGTGTGTGTGTCACTTAATCTAGGGTAAAAAATGAATGGGAATTGAATACTAAAGCAAATGACCAGGACTCAAGAAACACAATGAGCTGATTTGATCCTGTAGAAATAAACAATGAAAATCAAATTCACAAAACAAATAGATGGATGGGTTGAGAAGAAAAAATCTGAAATTATTGAGATCAGATGGAATTGATGAGATCCTCCAAAACAGAAAATGTATGAAATTTAAGGACCATATTGGCTTGTTTGATTGGTTGGTTGGTTAGTTGTTTGGTTGTTTGGTTGATTGGTTGGTTGGTTGGTTGATTGATTGGTTGATTAAGTGCCATCATGTTGATCGTATAGATAGACCTTTTCCAGGATAACTAAGTGGTTTACAAGTCAACAAGTACACATGGATAACAACAAAAAATACAATTAACAAGGATAACAAAAACTGGTTACAATAATTTCATATTTTCATACACAAAGGGTTCCGCTGCTCACTCAGGACCAACAAATTTAGTCACAAAAGGGGACTAAATCAGGAGATTGTGAGGAAAGGATAAAGTTGATTATGACAAATTCTTGAACTGTCCCAAGTACTTCAGATTCATTGTCCAAACCAAAATTCTTTCAGCAACTATGCAATCTAAGTTGGTATCCTTATTTTCCATAAATTGGATGGAAATCTGAAGATGAAAACAGAAACAGAAACAGGTGAGTTTATGACAGAGGCAAGATCTGAACAAGGCATCCAAATCCAGAAATCAGTTTGCTAACTAAAGTGCACAATACTTTGTCTATGATCAGTGCAGATCACTCATTGCTTCACAAATACAGAAATGAAAACATTGTATTTCTTCCACTCCTGGTTCATTGCATACTATATGTACCCCACACCCATATTTTCCAATTTCAATTCGGAACTGCTGTTCTTTTAATTTGGCCATTTTAAATCCTTCAGGGTGGATGTTCTTCAAGGTTTCCCTTCCCTCTATTAGCAGGTCGGGTTGCTCTGTTCTCTGCTGGTCACCAGTTGCTCTTTTTATAACCTTGTGCTTCAGCTAATAATGGCCCACTAAATCAATGAATTATCCTTAATCTCAGAAAGTTATTGTTAGGAAATTGTTATTACCCAACTGGTTGGTCAGAAAATATATAAACTAACATTGTGTGTTTGTAGCTAAAAGTATTATATAGCTTTAAAAACTGTGTTGCATCATCATGCATCCTGATTGGCTGAGCTCTGTAGCCAATGTACGTAAGGAAAGCTGAATTATGGTTTGTGTGGACACTACACCATTTTACCTGCTGATATGCTGTAACTCTATATTTGATCTCTCTGCATGATCATTGCTTGATCATGGCTATTTATTGTTTTCTAATATTTATTGACTGTTTTTATAGTGAAGATCTGTTTTATTGTATTTTTCTACAACTGGTAAGAATACTTTATATTGGAAAATATCCCTGGACTGATCTTTATCTCACTTTATATGTGTATGACTTGGAATGTTTTTGGACTATGATTTTGCTTTTTCTCTAAAAGTAAAATATTATCAAAACCCAGTTTCTTTGTATGTTAACTGTTATTATCCACAATCATTCCCAGTCGCTTCCGTGCGTAAACTCAAAGGGTACTCTGCTCAATAACCCACAACATTGGTTGTGAGCCAAGAATATCCTTAACAGTTATGCTGCATTCAACCCTTGCAACACCCTTGCATTTCTGTTCAGTCTGAAAGAAGTGTGTTCCCTTTGCTTCCCCACATCTGTTCTACAACACTGCAAACTTCCTTTCTCTTCTCTTCATTATTGTATTTTAAAATCTTCACTTAAGAATATTGATACTCTGTTTCTGTTAAACTGAACTATCAGTAACTACAAAATTACAATAGAGCTATAGAAGAATGTGGGAGCAAAAGAATAACCAGTTATTCTAGTATTGCACTATAATGATATTGTTAAGAAGTTGTGTAGGAAGGCTCCATAAAGCGTCCAGGTGTACAAACTCTTAGGAAAGAAACAAAAAAAAGCACAGGGGGAAGTAAAGAGGGAAATATATGTACCGGTAGATTAATCCACATAAAAGCCAACCTGTGAGGCTTCTTGTAGATAAGAAGAGCAAGAAGTAGAGAAATAACTAGTCAGGTCTTGCAGTGGCTAGTTTGGATTAAGTCCAGCTCAATTTCAAATTCACTGCAATTTAGACTGGAATTTCTGAAATTGGCTTAAGAAACAGGTAGGAGACCAGCAGCAGAATTGCCTTTCCTCTGTGCTAAAGAGGAACAATGAAGATGGTAACCATGAAATCTCAGAAAGCCTCTGTATGTCATTCTTATTCCAGAATCTGTTTAAGATAATTGGTTAGAGTTCATGCCAGGTTTTTTTCTGCTTTCTTTTTAGGCCCTCTTTTGCCTTTAAAAGCAGCACAACATTCGGATATCTAGCAATACCAAGTTTTTCTTGAAATGGAGGTCAGTGATAAGTCACTTCACTTTTTTTTTTATTGAAAAAGTTTTATTGATGAAAAAAAGAAACACAGTTTTCCCACAACCCTCCCACCCAACCCCCCTCCCCCTCCCCAACTTCCAGAGCAGAACACAAGGTATTTCTATTAACTTTTAACAATAAACTAAATTGCTTAACCAACCATTAAACTAACACCCCCTAAAAAAATTCTTAACCCCCGATAGATAAAATCCTACTTCTTAGACATAATACTTCTAATATCACTTATATAGCGCTTATACAGTTAAAAAAATCATTCATAAGCTATTTGATATTTTTTAGTCTGATACTTATTTTGAATATAATCAATCCATCTTCTCCAGTCCTGTATATACCTTTCTTGTGTGTGATCCTTCAAATATGCTGAAATTTTAGCCATTTCAGCTAAATTAGTTACTTTCAATATCCAGTCATCAATAGTAGGCAAAAAGTCCTTCTTCCAATGTTGTGCTATCAACAATCTTGCTGCTGTTATCAAGTTCAAAATCAGTTTAGTCTCTACAACTGTACAGTCCGTAGTTATACCCAGTAAGAACAAATGCGGAGTAAATTTCAATCTTTTTTTAAAAATATTCTGCATCACCCACCAAATCTTTATCCAAAATGCTTTGATTTTTTTACAAGTCCACCATATATGATAATAAATTGCATCATCACAGTCACATCTCCAACATTTAGCTTGCACATTAGGATACATACATGATAATTTTTTGGGATCTAAATGCCATCTATAAAACATTTTATAAAAGTTTTCTCTTAAATTTTGTGCTTGTGTAAATTTCACATTTCTAGTCCAAATCTTTTCCCAAGTCTCCATCATCACTGGCTCTTGAAAATTTTGCACCCATTTAATCATGCAATCTTTAACCAGTTCCGTCTCAGAGTCTATTTCCAATAAGGCATTATACAGCCTTTTGATATGCATTTGTTTTTGATCTCTAATTTGTTTTACCAAATTTTCCTCATTTTGCACAAAGCCAGTTTTTTGATCTTCCTTCCATCTAGCTTGAAGCTGACCGTACTGAAACCATGTGTAAATTATACCTTCTTCTCTCAATGTATCTAAAGATTTCAAATACATTACCCCCCTTTCCATAATAAGAAGCTCTTTATAAGTAATCACCTCCTCTTTTTGTTCTATACTTATATTTTCCATTGCATGTCTAGGATTTGCCCATACAGGTATCTTATAATTTAACTTATATTGATATGTCACTTCACTTTTTTTAAATTCCTTCATATTAGTCACAGTATGACACAAGAGACAGAAAATTAGAGTGAAAGACAAGTAGACAGCAATCATATGCTTGATCTCAGTCATTTTTAGAACTCTAAATTAAATTGGATATTTAGCAGATTTAGGAGATTTGTGCAATTCAAGTCAAAAAACTCCCTATTGTATTAAACTAGTGGTTGTGTGCGTGATCAGATCAACTCTGGCTTTATTGTCACTGCTCCACTTGACTGTTATTCCAGCTTGATGACCAACTGGTGGTGCTAATGCTTCATTGGAGGGGAAGTGGGAGTTTATTACCACTCACAAAGTGTGTATATGCTTTACCCAGAACTTTGGCAAATTACGAAGTTATTTCCATTGAGCCTTGCAATTATATTATTCTACTTTAACAGTATTATCTACCGATACTTTAAAAGCCTTATGCCTTTTTATTTCAAATGTTGGTATGGCAACCTATCTAGAAATAGTCTGCATGTCATACACCCTTGTGTAGAAGGTAGTCTCAACTTGGTTTTTATAAGTGAAAAGTTGCCACAAAAGGAACCTAGAACACAGTAGGGAAGTTCAAGAGCCCTTTATGATGGTATTGAAATAATATGCACCTGTTTGGTTGCAGAAAGTGGTACAAACAGCATTAGAGAACTTAATTACCAAGTAATGAACGTATATTTTTTGAAGGAAACCTCTGCCTCCATTTCTGTGAGGCAGATATAAACTACCACTATCACTAAGGTTGTGTAATGCACAGTGAATAGTCATTAGCTTTCTTGTTTTTCAGTCTAACTATCCAGTTCAATCTTTTTTAAAAATATTGGCTTAAGCTACTAGCAGAATCAGTTCTTAGATATAAATAAGGAAAGTAACTTTGCAGATCAATCAGTTATAAAGAAGAAAAACTTTCAGAAACAGAGACCATAATAAGATTTTTAAACTCATATAAGTATGAATATTTATATGCTGGTGTATTAAGATTTCTAAAGTCACATAGTCTCACTCTGTGAAAGATATTTTTTAAGACTACTGTTAATTCTACAAACGTATTATATGACTACAACCAAACATCTAATTTATCTACATCAGTAATATCACAATTAGCAAGAAATCAAATCACAACAATAATGCAAAGACAAAAATTGTTTTTGGAGAAGATCCTGATGCTTGGAACAGTTGAAGGTAACCAAAACAGATACTTAAACAAGACAAGCTATCTAATTATTATTTCTGATGACAGAAGCAAGCACCTTACAAGAACTGCCAAAATCCTGGCAAAAGGTTCTTCACACAGTCACAAACAGTCAGAAGTAACCGAACAACTGAATAACAGAACAATCAAATTACTAAACCTTTCATAAAAAATATATTAGAATATTGATGCATGTTCACAAACTATATAAATAAATGTGATAAAAGAAGTACATAACAGCTCCATTAGAGAAACCACATAAGTATATTTTAAGTAGTATCAGCACCCGTGCAAAAGACTCTAGGGAGAGAATGGAAAATAGCTAATTAGGATTTTACTTAGCATTTCCTATCTTGTCTCTTGAAGCCTTTCCAGAACTCCAGTCAGGCTGCCACCTGGTTGGCTTTTCTACCATCTGGAAAGTTTTGTTCAAATTCAGCTTTTGGTTATTGTTGTTGTTGTTCAAATTTAATAAGATCAAGCAGAAATTTAAAATACGACTACATATATAGCTACTTTGTGTTGTTATTCTTCATTTCTGAAAGGCCCAGTCATATTAAATGTAACTTCTGGTTTTTATTGTTTTCCTGCAGGATTTTGCCTTCCTTATACCTTTCCCGGCTCATGCTCCTTTAGCAGTACCCTGACTATCCTTTGGGACTTGACGATTTCAGAAAGCTTGCCTTTCTGGCTGCTAAGCTTGGCAAGCAAGTTTCCACACCTGTGCTTCTGATCTTTCATGAATCTAGCTTGCTTGATACCCTTTGTAGAATCCACATTATGTCATTGTAAATAGCCTGTTTATACTAACTCTACTGACCAAGAAACCCATGTGTTTCTCTCAAACTCTAGGGCTGCTATAGTACCAGGTGCAGCATAGAGACTACAGTTGAAGGAGAAGATTCGGTAGATCAGCTTCATTTGGGTTTTCCTCTTTTCATCTCTGGTTCTCTGGCTCATACCTAATGCTTTGTAAATATAATGCAACAATCATTTGCTCAGTAATTACCTTCATCTAAACGTAATAATGAAGAATCAGTCTGGTATAGGTGTGGTTAAGGCACCAGGCTAGGAACCAGAAGGTCATGAATTCTAGTCCTGCTTTAGGCACAAAGCTCTAGGAAAGAGGCAATGGCAAACTACTTCTTTGCTAATAAAATTTCAGGGACTAGTCTCCAGGAATCAAAAGCTGACTTGAAGTCATAATTGGAATTTTATGCATGTACAGTACTAGATTCTCACTCTTACGCCCATTGTGCACACCCAGACAAAATCATAAATCAGTGTTCAGTTGTGCTGTATTCTCTTTTGTTTCCATATTATTATTGTACCAGCATCTGGAAACCCTGAGGATCCATCACATACCTGGGGAGAACACTTGAATGGATTTTCCACCTTACTGAGTTCAAGGTGCTCATAAACTGCAGATTAACCAGGAGGTGACGTGATCACAACAAAGCGATATATCAGTGTACTCTATACTCAAATTGAATTTCATCTGTTCCAGAATAACAGTCACATCGATCATGTATCTGCCTACAGGCATCAGGGCCACTAATACTTGTGACACGTCCATGGTTACCACAGAGGTCATGAAATCACCAGCTAATCCAAACTCTTCACTCAGGACATGAACATTGATTTTTTTCCTAAGAAACAAACATTGCAGACTCCAATACCAGTCCTGAAAAAAGACCCAAAAGTACTTGAGAACTGCTGCTTGATTATTCTATGATTAGGATACAACCAGCAACCTACCTTGTCTCTAGAGCTCATTTTCACCAGTTCTCATAGCCCATTACTTCCAAGGCGGCACTACAGATGACTAGAATGGTCTTCCAAATTAATCACATTAAATCTTCCTCCTTGACCTAGGCATCATCTTTGACAGAACCTAGAGCCCAGGAGGCAGATTCTTTTGACAGGGCTACTCTCCCATCACAATCTAACCAGGTCTCTGTAATTCATGCCATGTCTGTGTAATCACAAACTGTTTGCTTGTGAAGGGATGTCATCTCATTCCACACAGACCTCAGCAGCAACCTGAATCTAAGGCATACAACATTCTGCCAGCAAACCAAGTCTGGGGTCCCAGGTTAGAAGAAGGGACTTATACAAAGTGCCCTTTTCTTACTCAAAGCCATACCTACCTTTGCCCATCCCAGCCACTTTGCTGCTTGCCTAATTTTTATATACCCTGCTTAATCATTCTTAATAATGAACAGTAACTTTTATTGTAATTTACTTGCTAGCATTGCTGTTAAAATCTTTGTGTCAACATTAATCAGTGAAATTGGACAATAATTAGCAGATTGGATAGGATTTCTATCAAATATTGGTGCAATTGCAGTATAAGCCTGATTAGGTGCCATTGATACTACTCCCTTATCAAGTATCTTATCATATAGTTGGCAAAGATTTGGTACCAAGAGGTCTGTAAATGTTTTATACCACTCTACAGGTAGTCCATGGGACATGATGGCTCATGTCCCATGAAGATACCCACCTGAGCTTGTCAGCTAGAAAGCTGACAGCCTGGGTTCAAGACCTGAATGTTGTGTGATGGGGTGAGTTCCCATTACTTGCCCTAGCTCCTGGCCATCCAGCAGTTCAAAAGCATGCAAATGTGAATAGATAACTAGGTATCACTTCATTGGGAAGGTAACAACATTCCGTGCACTTCGGAATAAAGTCATGCTGGTCATATGACCATTGAAGCATCTTCAGATAAGGCAGCTCTCTCAGCTAAGAAACAGAGATGAGCACTGTTTCCTAGAGTCAGATATAACTGCGGAAACCTTTACCTTTACAGATAGTCTTTGACTTACCATCAGTCATTTAAAGACCATTCAGAGTTACAACAGTCTCAGAAAGGTGCTATACAGTGTACAGAATGCTTCCAACCATCATAAAATGTGGTCCTGCCCCCCCTTGTGATCACGTGATATTTGGCAATCAGCTGACACTTATGACATGAGTAAGAATTGCACATGGCTGCAATTTGCGTCAGGTTTTGTGCATTTATGGCTTCTTTTGGCTGACTTCCGGCAAAAAACCCCACCCAGAATGGATTTGGATTTATGATCATATGATTTGCTTGACAACTACCATACAAAGGTTGTAAAATCTGGTTTGGTCAGATGACTGCCTCAATGTACAACTATTAGGACTTATAACCAAATTTCCAGTCCCAATTGTCATAAATCAAGGACTACCTGTATAGGGAATCCATGCAATCCTGGTGTTTTACCACCTGTCACTTTTTAAATTATTTGTTTAATCTCCACCTCAGACAGTGGGACAAATAAAAGTTATTTTTGTTACCACAATCTAAGTTTAATAGGTATGTAATATTTAGAAAGGTCTCTATATCCTTGTCTGATATATTCTTTGGTTTGCTGTGCAGTTCTGAATAGAATTTTTTAAATTGTCAATTTATATCCTTTGAAGTTTTATGCATTTCATCTCTTTTTCCTCTGATTGCAATAATTTCCTCCCCCTCCCCTTTGCTTTAAACAATTAGCCAAAATCTTACCAGGTTTTTCATTGTTTTCCCAATATCCCTATCATAAATATGTTAGCATGAGTTTTGTCTTTTCTGATATTATAGTATTTAATTCGTATTTCTTCTTATGTATTTGTTTGTACAAAGCAGCTGATGGCATCTAACCATCTGTGCCCATAAACTTCATATTTCAAATTATCTTTATTTTTAATCTTTTTTTTTTGTATGATGTATAAGTAATAATTCTGTCTCAGATATAAGATTTATATATTTCCCATTCAAAAATTCAGGCACTTGAATTGATGTTTCTCAATTCAAATCTCAGTATTGTACAGTCTCTACCTGCATTTGTACTACAAATTCTTTATTATTCATAATCATTTAAATACTAATTTTTCAATGCATTAATAAACACACAATTCAAAATAATTGCACTATGGTTTAATACATAAATGCAGCAATATTTGATTCTTTAAAAATTATATTAATGTTTAGATTTTAGTTAGAAACTTAATATTTAATTTTAGCTGGAAACATCAAATGCCAAGGATCTATCAAATTTAGTTCTTCCATGTACCTTTTAATTGTTTTCTTCACTAATGATTTTTTTTTTCATACCAATGTATTTCTATCCAGGTCAGGATCCAATATTTTATTAAACTCTCCTTCTATTTCCAATTTATCATAACACTCATTTAAGTGTTGAAAACAATAATAAAACATAATAGGAGAATCTAAATTAGGTCCATCAACATTAACCATAGCTATTACAATCCCTGTTATTTTAACACATAAAATTAAATAACACTTATTTATATCACTAATAACTTGTTGCACATCAATTGGGAAGCCTTTTTGAACCAAAACTGCCACATTTTTAGTTTTTGTCAAAGTATTTGTAAGGTGAAGCTGTCCCTCATTAATCCTTCATTAATAGATGTTTATCCTATTCTATTAAATGAGTCTCCTATAGATAAGTAATATCGGTCTTTAACTATTTTAAATATGCAAACAAAATTATGGTTTCTTTAAGGTTCTCTTAGCCCTTTTTACATTAATATTACGGTAACTAACTTCATCCATTAATTTTATTCGGCCCTCTTATCACTGTTTTCCAAAAACCATTCAGTTTGTAATGCTGAATGTATTGTATTGTAACAAAAACAATACATAGCAATAAACTTTACCATATTGAAATACAGTATCATATTTTCTATACTTGCTTACAGATGTAGAACTTCATAGAATCTCAAATTAATATTCAAATAGCATTATATTACATATACATATAAAATCAAAACTTAAAGGGGAAAAAAGAATAAAGTGAGTGCATAAGAAAATAAAACAGCAAGCAAATAACATTCTTATAAAAATTGAAATAACCCTTTAAAAAACCCACAGAAATAAGGAAATAGAAAGCAATTCATGATTTTTCAGTAAGATTGCACTATAGTTCATCTCTCTTATTACAAGTAAATATACAGAACAGTTTGCAAACCAATCATTTAAACTTGGATGCTAAATGTAAAGATAAAGATTTAAATTGGCAATATGCCCAGACTCATTGAAGTTTAACGACTACAGACAAAAGAAAAAAAAAATGAGTACTTTTACAATGAGACTTTGCCCTCAGCATCGCCACAATCTTGGGCTGATTCAAACTTCTCCCTTAACAATTGCTATGAAATAAAACACCATCAAACTTATCCATCAGCCTGTTTCAACGATAAGATAAAAGCCTCTGCATTCATGGGATTATCAGATTTGTGGATCTTATCTTGATGATAAATGCAGAATGTAACTGGAAAGTATGTAAGATATTGTAGTTCTGCTGAACTAGCAAGGCTTTGGACTTTTGTAAACATTTTTTTTTGTCTGAAACCTTATTGATGAAATCTGGATAGATTAATATCTTACTTTTGTTTTGTTGGAGAAATTTTAAGCACATGTTCAATCTCAGCTGGAAAGTCTGTTCAGAAAGAGAGGACTTTATGAAAAATGTCTCCATAAATGTAATCAGGTTTGATTGATTGGGGTGGGTGAGTATTGAATATCAATCATGCATAGATTTTTCTTCCACAATTGTGATACTACTAATTCACTTATCCAAAATATTATGACTGGCTTCAATGATGGTCTTATGGGCTTGTAATTGATCTTCATATTTAACCATTTTTTGTATCTGTTTTACCCTTTAAGTGCAGACAGAACCTTTTGGATCGGTTCCAAGTCTTGTACTTGAGCCAGAATATCTTTTAACAAGTTAGTAAAAGAATCCTGCTCTGCCATTTTTTTCCTGGCTCAACAGATAGTGGCCACAAATGGAATTAAGCTAGCTGTTGACCATTTGAGTCTAGCTGTCCTGCCAATGGCTTGTTAAAACAAGATAATTAAAATAATTAAAAATTAAGTGCCCAATGATCGAATCTTTATCCACAAAATCCAACAGTACTCTTCAATCATGAGTGAAGCGAGAGACATATATAGGGTACCATCCTAAACCAGAAGTCCAGGGGGGGAAATCTAGATGCTACATTCAGCAGCATTAGTTTAAATATAAGCTTTGACTGTTGTGAACTGCAACAAAAAGATGTTCTGTATGGCTTCAATTTGTCTGCAATAAAGTTTCAAATCTAACCTAGTAATGTCCATTTGTGTTCTGTTGAGGAATCAGTTCCTGAAATAGAATAGAATGACAGGAGACCAGAGGTATCCATGGGGGTGAGGATTTCCATGACATCAAACTGGTGGGTATGATTGATGATCAAAGCCTCACCCCTCTTCAATGTATATCGTACGCATTGCATAAAAACAAAAAGGGGGCAGGGTTGCTTGGTTTCACCCAACATTTTGACATCACAGACTTCTCCCCACCCCACAGAATCCCTTCTGAAGAGATAAGATTTTCAGCTGTGCTTGCAGAAAGCCTAATAGCTATGATATGTAATTAGTTTGCTGTTGCCTTCTCAGCTTTCAGTTTAGCTACAATCCTGTATTTCCCAAATAGATAACTAAAAAGTTGAAGGTAGTAAATCGTTTTGTTTTCTTGAATAGATAAATTTGTGTGATGGAGAAGTAACTACGAGATTAATCTTAAAGCATGGCGGGGGAGATTTCTGTGAGAAGATCAGAGTAATTAAAGCAATGATGTTTCAAATAGTAAGCTAGGTTGATAAAATGAGGACTCGGATTGTTGAAGGAAATAAGTTGACTCTGTAAAGTGCTTAGAGAGTGCTGTAAAGCATTGCCTCTGCAACCCAACAAGACACACACAGACTTCAGAGGATAATTAGAACTGCAGAAAAAACAATTGCTACCAACCTGCCTTCTATTGAGGACCTGTATATGGCACGAGTCAAAAAGAGGGCTGTGAAAATATTTACAGACTGATCACATCCTGAATAAAACTGTTTCAACTCCTACCCTCAAAACAACGCTATAGAGCACTGCACACCAGAACAACTAGACACAAGAACAGTTTTTTCTCGAATGCCATCACTCTGCTAAACAAATAATTCCCTCATCACTGTCAAACTATTTACTAAGTCTGCACTACTATTAATCTTCTCATCGTTCCCACCACCCATCTTCTCCCACTTATGACTGTATGACTGTAATTTTGTTGCTTGTATCCTTACGATTTACATTGATATTGTTTCCTGATTGCTTATTTGTACCCTATGACTATCATTAAGTGTTGTACCTTATGATTCTTGATGAACGTATCTTTTCTTTTATGTACACTGAGAGCATATGCACCAAGATAAATTCCTTGTGTGTCCAATCACACTTGGTCAATAATATATATATATATATTCTAAAGCACTATGAAGTGGTATATAACTGTAAATACTATTACTATTTATATATGTATGGACAGGATCAGGAGTTCTTGGAAAAACTACAGATTGTTGCCGGATGAGATTGAGATGTAGACGTTTGCCTAAAGAGTCACTAGGCATTCAATAGCATTTAGCTAACTAATAATCTAAAGTTGGGATGCTAACCTGGATATGCAAAAGCTCCCCAATAGCAACAATTCTGTCAAGCCCCAGATAAATCAGAAAATCAAATGAGTATTAAGATTTATTACAAGCTTAAGCTTTCTTCAAGAATCTGAACTACTAATGGTCAAAGCAAATTGGCGGTAGATAAGAATTGAAGGAATTCAAGATGGGTTGGATTTAGATCTCTTGTGGGTGGTGAGGGTAGAGGGGACTCATGAGTGATGATGCATTTGACCCCTCCCTCGGGCTCAGCCTGATCATCTCTTACAAATTCTGTGCAATATAAATTCACAAATTTGGAGGTCTTCCCTAAATATCTAAGATGCAACTCAGCATAACAACTGGAATAATTCCTAGAGAGTGCATATCAGCAGCTGCTTCTTTGCTGCTGTTACAACTTGAATCCCAAGAGATGAAAGAAAGGACTGCATTGGGCGTAGAGTTCGCATTTCATAAACAGGATGCAATGTTTCATTTTGGCAATGCTTTCAATTTTTATTATATTTTATCAGCATAAGTCATTCTACTTGGATTTTATTTCTCAGATCCCAAAATACCTTGGGCCACCTCCACCAATATAATTCACATTAAGTGGCCCAGCCCAAGTACAAGTACCTTCAAGGCTACTGCTTCATCCCTCTTCTGTCTTATGTAATAGTAATTGCTCCCTGGACTATTCAAGATTAAGTCACGAGGAAGGTAGCATAAAAGCATTTCTGCTCCTCCCTTCAGCTTTGTCAAGTGCAAATCAGATACAATTTAGGACCAAGCACTGAATTCAAAACATTCAACAGCTCTAATTTCTAAGCTTTTATGCCTGGAAAATGAGATAAAGTCACTGGAAAGGCCACATGCTGTTAACTTGGCATTTTATAGGGAGTGGGAAGTTTTAAAATTGTCACTTCTACTCCTTCATCCCTCTCACCCTGTCACCCCTCACTCCCACACAGCTGCCTTTCCTCATTCCCCATAGCCACGGGGAGCCTTTATTATCTGTGTCCCCCATTAACTTTCCACTCTCTCCTGTTTAACATAATGGGCATAGGAATTGTTTGTTTTACATCTCCATGATGAGGTTCCAGCTGTGTTCCTTTGAGTGCTGTCGCGCAGCTGTGAGATCATCAAAATGGACCTAAGTGGTCAAGAGCAGTATTGTTCTGGACAAGTAGCATTATTCTTTTTCTGCAACGTAGCCACTGTTGGCTTAAGGTAGCCAATCGATACCTTATAGGAGAACAGCATGTATTGTACATTCAGGTCCAAAAAGACAGCTATGAAATCTAGGGTGATACTCCAACACAAAACCCACTTATGTGCACCTAAAACCACTGGGATTCGGTTTTATGAAACTGGGTGCTGGATTGCTCCTTAAATACTCTCACTGAAACCTCTATGCCAAGTCCTCGTTTGCTATATTTTCTTCCTTGAAGATAGTTGAAAATAATACTTCATTAAAATATGCATGGAAGACAGAACATCCACAAGGATTTTTAATCCCCAAATATGTTTTTCTACTTATGTTGCTCTGCATGAATAAGTATTGAGCAAAACTTAAAGAAAAATAAAGCTTTAGAAATAACTAACAATATATGTTGTTGACTCATCTGGAACAATCCTTCATTTTTATCCCACTTGGGCTTAGTGCCTGTGCATATGTAACCTTGTGTATGTTACAAAACAGGGCACAATATTTATTATTATTATTGAGGGATTCTATAAATTATATACCATACTTGTTATTAGTGCATGTTGTGTTTTCTGTTTTATTTTAAGCCAAAACAAGAATCAACCTATTGTTTTTAACTAGTAATCTAGGAAGGAAGGAATTACAGGATTGGTAAAATAATGGCTAAGGATTTTGCCTCTTCTATGTTTGTACCAAGGATCTAGTCTAATTGAAAACATCAGGTATTTATGTCCAACACATTTTCTAAACTATACAAAAACTGGAGGGGAAAAAACCTGTGTACACAAATAGTTCCCACAATATAATAGAAGTGTTCCATAGGCATCAAACTTTTTAAATTATTATTTGTAAATGCTATCACCCTCTTTAATTATCATTTGCATCCAATCTCAAGAAATTACTTCACAATTGTTCATCATGTTGTTTCTTCTTCTTCTTCTTCTTCTTCTTCTTCTTCTTCTTCTTCTTCTTCTTCTTCTTCTTCTTCTTCTTCTTCTTCTTCTTCTTCTTCTTCTTCTAATTTTATTTTACATATCTGGGTTTTTAAATAGAAAATGCAATAGATGCAATTTCATAACACTACAAAACTTCCATTTACCCAGATGCAGAATATAGGTACATAGTGAGCATAAGAATTACGCATAGTTGGGAAATGATTTTGAAAGGATGCTTCAGAATCCAACTGTTTTCAGGATTTTCCCTGAGTTTGAAACAAGGTTATTTACTAGGTAAAGAGTTACATTAACTTCAAATGAAGGGGTTCCTCAAAATAATTTATATCCTGAGGTTCTTGAAGAAGCCTAAACACAAAAGGCCTACTTTAATAAATACCTGAAAGGTACTGTATTGTGCTTCTCAGATTTATTTTGTCTAAATCATTTTCAAAGCATGTTCAACTTAGTGAGCAGAGGAATAATTATACATCAATGAAATACAGCCAAAGCGAACCACTATTACAATAAAAGAGATGTGTTATACATATATAGTAGATGACTTTACTTTAGTTAGTCATTGTCACTTATCTTTCCTTTTTCCTCTTGCAGATCTATTTTATTCATAATCTCAGTTAAAGGCTTCAGAGGATCATTATTGAATTGTACATGAGGCAAAACTAGTAGAAGCGAGTAAGATTTTAGAAGACAGTGAAGACTTAATAACATTTAGACCAGTTTTAATAGTAGACTAAAATGAAAAGGTTGAAATTTAACATGAATTAATGTAAATTCCTGCAGCTGGGGAGAAGAAAGGAAGGAAGGAAGGAAGGAAGGAAGGAAGGAAGGAAGGAAGGAAGGAAGGAAGGAAGGAAGGAAGGAAGGAAGGAAGGAAGGAAGGAAGGAAAAGGCACGGACAAAATATGATTTCAAAACAGTATTTGTGAAAAGTATCTGAGTATTGTAGCAGAACATGGGTTCAATATGATCCAATTGCTTAAAAAGCAAATGCTATTTTGAGTTGTATAAATATGAGCGTCCAAATCACAGAAAGTATTCACTCACTCTACTCAGCGCTGTTGACATCCCAGCTGGATTAATGCCTTTACTTCTGGGCATTAGTGTCAAGTAAGGACATCCACGAAACAAATTCATATCAAGGAATGCTACAAAGAGGCTGAAGGTAATATAGATAGTCCTCAACTTACAACCACAATTGAGCCCAACATTTCTGTTGCTAAATGAGATGGCTGTTCAGTGGATTTTTGCCCCATCTTATGACCTTTCTTGACACAACTGAATCACTGCAGTTGTTAAGTTAAGCAACATGTTGTTAAGTGAATCTAGCTTCATCATTGAATCATTCATTGAATCAATTCAGCCATTGATTTTGCTTGTCAGAAAGTCACAAAAGGTGACCCCAGGACACTGCATAAATATGAGTAAGTTGCCAAGTGTCTGAATTTTGATCATGTGACCATAATGATGTTGCAATGGTCATAAGTTTCACACAAAACAGTCGTAAGACAATTTTTTTAGTGTCATTGTAACTTTGAATGGTCACTAAATGAACTGTTGTAAGGATTACCTGTACAAACCAAGTTCTATAAGAACCATTACAGTAATGGGAATTATGGAAATAGATGTTTAGTGGAATGCTAAAGAAAAAGAAGTGTGGATGAGATGAATGTGTTGTGACTCCGACCCCCGAGCCCGTCTTATCGGAGGGAAAAGACTCCGAAAGCGAAGGAGAGGAGTTGGCAAGGCCTCCCTCTCCAGGACCCTCCTCTCTGGCAATGCCTCAGGTGTCTCCAGAAGGAGAAGAGATAGGCCAGGAGCTAGGCAACTCCGAGCAGCCGCAGTTAGACAGCGACGGAGATAAGTCTTGGCTGGATCCCCGCCAGCGTTGGAAAGACAAGCGCATGCAGCAGAGAAGGAGACGTGCCAGAGATTAAGCTGAGTCACTGGACCACACCCCAAAGGGGATAAAAGGGGGTGTAGTGGCCATTCAGGCTTTGTGACGGACAAAACTGAACAGCTAGCAAGCCGTACTATGTCTCTGGAACTTCGTTATCTGCCTTCCTTGGATTTATTATAGACTGGACTTGACAATTCTTTGGCTTTGTGAATTTATTTTGCTTTATCTGACGGAGGAGGAACACCTCCCTCTGTGAGTAGAGTTTTTGGCAAGCAGCTACTGGGTTGCTGCCAATTCTGTTATCGAAGGAAATTATTGCCTGCAAGTTTATTTTAACTCCTGGCTGACTGTTGTGTGCATGTGTGAGATGGGGACAGAACAGAATGTATATAAAAGGATTACTACAAAAAGTGAAGATGGAAAAATTGTATAATGCATCTAAGTAAAAAATCAGCAGCAAAAAAAGTTAGTCAGACAGCAAGGAACAGTTAACTCTAAAGAAGCAGAAAATATAGACAATTTTGTTGGAAATGGGTGAATAGTGAATGGAAATTATAGTGGTGAAGGGTAGAATTGAAACAAATTCTATGAATTTTAAAGACAGAATTGTGAAAATTACACCATAAATGCTATGAGAAGCTTGAAAAATATAATGCCAGCTCTTTCTTTTTAAACAGAACATTGAAAATGTATCAATATAAGAAAGGGAGCTTCCTGGACATTCTTTGATTTAGAAAAAGCATATGATAAAATAAATAGTTTTGAATTATGGAATGTTCTGTATGAATATAGCATTG
This sequence comes from Pantherophis guttatus, assembly GCF_059756535.1. Classification (NCBI taxonomy): domain Eukaryota; kingdom Metazoa; phylum Chordata; class Lepidosauria; order Squamata; family Colubridae; genus Pantherophis; species Pantherophis guttatus. The sequence continues at coordinate 93,364,476 of NC_142063.1, read as the reverse complement.
AAGATTGGTTGCTAAACATAAGAGCAATATATAAGGAATGAAAAGCATAAATATTGCTGAGCGCATTGTAAGCCGCCCTGAGTCTCCGGAGAAGGGCAGCATATAAATCAAATTAAAAATAAATAAATAAATAAATAAATAAATAAATAAATAAATAAATAAATAAATAAGAATCAGGAACCTATAAAATCCTGTATGTTTGGAACACTGAAATTCAACCAGAGGCTACACATGGATGTTTCTTGTGGAACAGGAAAGTAATTTGTGTTCTTCTGGGCACTGATGAAAATAAATATTTGGTTTTCCTAATATAGGTGACTGTAATCTTACAATTCTTCTGAACTAATGAGGGAAGAATTGCCTTGGTCAGCATAATTATTTTTCTCTGCTGGGATGTGCAGAAAGCAAAAGGACCATTGTATGCAATTAACAACTTTGCTCATTGAATGCTAATAGCAATAGCACTTACAGTAGACTTAACCCAGGGGTGAAATGCTCCCAGTTTGGACTGGATCGCCCAATCCGGTAGCAATGGAGGCGAGTGGTTCAGAGAACCGGTAGCAAAAATCCCTGTTCCCCCTCCCCCCATTGCCCAGCTGAGCTGCACAATCATCAGAGGCTTTTAAAAGCATTTTTTCTACAACCTCTTTGGGCAAAAAATGCTTTTAAAAATAATAAAAAAAGCCTCTGTTGATCGCACGGCTCAACTGGGATCATCAGAGGCTTTTAAAAGCATTTTTTCTACAACCTCTTTGGCTGAAGAGGTTATAGAAAAAATGTTTTTAAAGGGAAAAAAAGCCTCTGCTGATCAGGCAAGTCAGCTGGGATCGTCAGAGGCTTTTTAAAAAAAAGAAAGCCTCTGCCGATCAGGCAAATCATCTGGGATCATCAGAGGCTTTAAAAGCATTTTTTTTTACAACCTCTTCAGCCGAAGAGGTTATAGAAAAAATGGTTTTAAAAGTAAAAAAAAAAAAAAAGTCGGCCCCACCCACTGAGTCATATTACACTCCCCCCCCAAGCCATGCCCACAGAAACGGTAGTAACAAATTTTACATTTCACCACTGACTTAACTATGCTTCCCCGAAAATAAGACTGGGTCTTATTTTCTTTTGGGTCCCAAAATAAGCACTAGAACTTATTTTGGGGGGGGGGGCGTCTTATTTTTTCCCCATGTATGGGAAGCCCACGTCTTCTGCTTGCTTGTCATGAGGCAGGGAGGATGGAGCTGCCCTATGCGCCCCGCACTGGCTTACCTCAGGGCCCCCACAACCAGGTCTCTCATGTCCTGACACCTGCCTCGCCTCGCATCTGCAGTACCAACAACCCCATCCAGCAGGACCCCACTCAGTCTTCTGCTCTGTTGCAGCCTGAGCAAGCAGAAGTGGTCCAGCAGCCACTTGAGCTCCTGCTGCACATGGCTGCTGGTGCTGCCACCATGAGGCAGATGTCAAGGTGTGGATGGCCTTGCTGTGGGGCCCCTGAGGTAAACCAATGCAGGGCACGTGAGGCAGCTCCACCACCACCCTACCTCACCTCGTGGCCATAGCACCATGAGCAACCAGATGGAATGGATGGCCGGGCAGCTGCACAGATGCTTAAGTAGGGCTTATTTTGGGGGGTAGGGCTTATATTTTATTAACATTAAAATATGTAGGGCTTATTTTCAGGATGGGTCTTATTTTCAGGGAAATGGGTTATATACAGCTTTACTGCCCTCTCTAAACCATTTACAGAGTCAGCATATTGCCCCTAACAATTTGGGTCCTCATTTTACCCACCTTTGAAGGATGGAAGGCTAAATCAGCCTTGAGCCTCATGAGATTTGAACTGCCAAATTGCAGGCAGCCAGCAGGCAGCAGGCAGCTACTGCACCACCGTAGCTCATGCTAAACTACCTGAAGGGTTTTCTTTCCCTCATTTACCTTTTCAATTTGTGTACATTGTCATTTACTAACAATGGGGGAATGAATGGAGAATTTTAAAACATGCAAACACTGAGAGAAAGGTAGTGGATATATGGTTATAAAGAATGAACGTTTCTTGAAAGAAGAAAAATGACTGTATATAATAGTGTGTTTCTTTATTATATGATGTATAATAATGATGTGTGACAACTTTATTATATGATAGTGAAAGCTGGTTATGTCAGGAAAAAAATATAAGTAAATTAAATTCAGTAGTAGGCTTACAAAGAAGCTTACAAGATAAGTCAAAAATGAATGGGTGCTGAATGAATTTAGTCTGAACTAAAGTTAGTTATCAGACTAAAGGGTATATGCTGAGAAGGTTTGATCACACCAACAGAATGATTGAGAATCGAAACCCAAAGCATATATATGAAGGACAAGAAGATGGGTCAAGAAGAATGAGAAGACTGAGAAAAGCCACAGGTGGCTGGAGTTGCTGAGGTCCTTAAAAGGAAGAGAAATTTAAAAACTTCTCAGTGTATGAAACAGTAGGTGGATGTATGTCAAAGGCAGAATAAAAGATAGTGGGAAGTATAGTGAATGTCATTGATACATACAAATTTTAGTGATATTGCCTTTGTCTTATCTCTCTTAATTTCATTTGGAGCTTTTTTCTGTGTTTAGTAGAATAGAATAGAATAGAATAGAATAGAATAGAATAGAATAGAATAGAATAGAATAGAATAGAATAGAATAGAATAGAATAGAATAGAATAGAATAACAGAGTTGGAAGGGATCTTGGAGCTCTTTCCCTGCTCAGTCAGGAAACCTTATACCATGTCAAACAAATGGTTGTCCAATCTCTTCTTAAAAACCTCCAGTGTTGGAGCACTTGCCACTTCTGGAGGCAAGTAATTCCACTGATTAATTGTTCTAATTATTAATATAACTAACCAATGTCTGCATTGATTCTAATTCATATCTCAGACATTTTTTACACTTCATTCTTGTCCATTTTAACAACTCAAATAAGTAGTGAGAAATATATAAACCAAGAAATAGTAACTGTGTATGGTCCTGCAAGTTAGCTTCTGTACCCAGACAACAGAAATTTCACTTTGAGAAAGATGAACTCTTCCATATATACAATTAGTGGATACGTAGTATGTGTCTTTTCTATTGCTATTTAAAAATGTGTGCTAGGGCTGTGCATTACTATGATGAAAGCTCCAAATGAGGAAATTTGAAGTATTATGTCATTAGTAGCAGAACTTGTGAGTCTCATATTTTCCCCCAAATTAAAAGTTATCCATATTATATGGAAGGTTGAATGAAAAGGAAGGCACAATCACTTCCTAAGACATAAAATAAAGTCTTTGAGCAAGTTTAAGTTTTCAAGTTAAGTAACACTTCAATCAAGAGTGAAGTTAGGCAAGAAAAATCAAAAGTACACATATAGATTGGGAGAAACCAGGCTTAATATCTTGGAGTCCTAGTGGACAACCACTTAAATATGAGCCAACAGTGTGCAGCGGCAGCCAAAAAAAGCCAATGCAATCCTAAATTGCATTAACAGAGGAATTGAATCAAGATCAGGTGAGGTACTAGTACTGCTCTATAAAGCCTTAGTAGGCTTAGTTAGACCACACCTAGAATATTGCATCCAATTTTGGTCACCACACTATAAAAAAGATGTTGAGACTCTAGAAAGATTGCAGAGAAAAGCAACGAAGATGATTAGGGAACTGGAGGTAAAACATATGAAAAACAGTTACAGGAACTGGGCATGGCTAGTTTAGTGAAGAGAAGAGAGCGGGGAGACATGATAACAGTGTTCCAATATTTGAGGGGCTGTTACAGAGAGGAGGGGGTCAAAAGCATTTTCAAAAGCACCTGAAGGCCAGACAAGGAACAATGGATAGAAACTGAACAAGGAGAGATTCAACCTAGAAATAAGAGAAATGTTCTGACAGAGAGGACAATCAACCAATGGAACAGTTTGCATTCAGAAGTTGTGGGAGCTTCATCACTGGAAGCTTTCAAGAAGAGACTGGACTGCCATCTGTCAGAAATGGTGTAGAGTCTCCTGCTTGGGTGGGAGGGTTGGACTAGATGAGTCACAAGGTCCCTTCCAACTCTGTTATTCTGTTATTCTTACACCAAAAGGTGCTTTTTCCAAAAGGCAACTGGACTTCTTTGGTTTTCTTCCTTCCTTTTGCTTCTCATCCAAGATCTTTCTTCAGTTCTAACTGACTAGTGGATACCAGTCTCAGTGATTGGCCAATCAAATGGCTGAACTTAAAGTGCCCTCGTTGCTAATTGACTCCATCAGATGATTTAATCATAACCTTATGCGGGTTGAGAGATTTGGTGAAAAGATCTGTGCAAAATTCTAATCCTTTGCTCCCTGTGTTGTTTAATATCTCCTATGCTTACAGATTTTGAAGAAGATTTGTGGCTATTTTACATTCATGTATGCAATGTCAGTAAAACTCAGTTCAGAGATTTTACTTTTTTTCTTTTTATTGTTTGTTCACACTTCCCCCCTACGGTGATATGTACTACATTTCCATTTGTATAATAGCAATCATGCTAACTTTTCTATCTCTGTATCTAAAGTAGCGTAATATGCAATTTAAAATAAAAACAAAAAAAATCTGCATTTCCTTTCTTTTCCTTTCTCGTTTCTGGTAGTATACATAGAGTAAAACCAATATTATGCTCTCAAAGTGGAATATTTTGAAAAGGACAAAATTATAGAAATGACATTATTGTGGCATTCTTCTCCATAGGACATTTTGGTCATCAATGACTGCATCTCCTCTGACATTGCCATCTGAGAGGTGGGGGTCCTAAATGCAAAAGGCAGCTCATTTTCTTGCCTTGAGAAACAACTTTAGAGTGTCGACTGGTAATGCTATGCAGCTTTGAATCATTAAGAGTAGCAACTTCTTTGTCTCTTAAAAATTTACTAGCCGTGATCTTTTCTCTACTTATTTTATTAGCCTTCTTTTATGTATCTGTGGATGTAAAGAGTGGGGCCCTCTGGCTGGTACAGTTCAGAGTCAATTTTCCCTGTGACATTCATAGAAGAAACTAAAATCCAGGGCCTCAACATCTTCTGGAATCCTGTGCAACACTGTAAGTGATCTTCTTTTTTTTTCCTCCAGACATTTGAGGCCTTCCCTCCTTGCTTCCTTTTCTCTCCCCACCCCCCACCCCCCCAGTATGCAAAAAGGTTGACAGTAGGGTAACAAATTCTGCTGTGAGAATAGAGAGCTTGACATTGGCGATAGTTTATAGCTGCTCAAATAAATCGGTATTCCTTGCTTATTCTCCAAAGGAATCAGAACAGTTTTCACCAGCTTGGTGGGATCTGACAACTTTAACTTGAACGTTCTTGTGAAGCCAAGCCCTGTTGCATGGACAAATTGGACGAGTTAAGAAACAAAACATTTAAATGTTACCATTTTGGCTTCTCCTCAAGTGGTGCTGAGCACAGATGCTTGAAGGGGCCCTCATGTCCCAATAAGAATGAGGGTATTGTGTGAATAACCTTACAAAAGGCAGAATAGTCCTGTTCTGCTGCCAGGCACAGGATCATCCTATCTTTATGTGTTGATTTATTAGGCCAGGGATGAATGAAAACGTAATTAATATTACCAGAGCATTAGAGTCTATTTAATTTAAATGCCACTGAATATTTCACTTTCAGTTGGGAGTGACAATGTGTTCAGGGCTGTTGGTGAAAGCCTCAGCCATCTGTTACCCTGACTAAGACAGCAGAGACACTGGGAGACAGAGAGCTTCCTGCTTTGTGGCTTTTCGAAGGGTCTAGCATCATCATTTAACTCAAAGATAGCCAAGGAGCATTCCTATGCATGGACCCTCTGTGTTTAGGAAGAGAAAAAGAAGTTCAGGAACAATGCTTGGAAATCAAGTGCCATGAAAACAGAACAAGGCAGTACCAAGAAGCAAGCCAAGTTGCAGCTGAACTATTTTTTATTGTTTGTTGTTGTCACATACACAACAATGTGAAATGACAGCTGCAATTCTTTAGCTGCTGTTGCCCCTCATACGCATCAAGTTCTTCTCAAAAAATCTAGGATGTGTGCTAATGTATCGGCGTTTTATATGTGCAGATCCAGTAATGTGGCCCTTTGTAATTGACAGATTGAAATGTTGCCAAAGTGCATATTTCCTAAGTTCCATCCAAGAGTTTTTGGTATAACACCCAGCGTGCCGATAACCACTGAGACCACCATGGTCAATTTACACCATAATCTTTCAATTTTGATTTTCAGATCTTGATACTTCATGATCTTCTCCAGTTCTTTCTCTTCTATTCTACTATCACCTGTACTACACTTTCTTCTTTTCAGCCACCATAAAAACACCATCTGGTGCATTATGAACCAAGACTTTATCAATTTGTATTTGGAAATCCCAGAATAGTTTAACCAGCTCATTTTTTTAGTACTTTTAAAACTCTTATGTTCTCACTTATTTTTCCGTATTGGCACAGGATAGTTTTTACAAATGTTCCAATGAACCATTTTGGTGAGTGTGTTGCATCATTGTTTATAATTGGTTTATGTAATCTTCTTGCATGAGCTGAATATATGACCTACCGTTGCTTCTGCCCCTCTGCACAATCTGCACTTTGAATCATTTGATGATTTTTCAATACTGGCCTTGAGTGTATTGGTTCAAATAGCCTGTCCTTCAGCAACCAAAATTATAATTGTTATTTAGGCTTGTTCCAAAGCAATCAGTATTGATGCTGAGATTCATATATTGGAAATTGTGATAAAATTGGTTGTATAGCCTCAGAACTGTGCAACAGGATATTCCTGGATCTCAGGAATCACCAACAGGTGAGAAAGAATGTAGAAGTGGGACTTCTTAATTCCAAAACTTTCTTGTGTGGAATTACTTGGCCTAATAACAAAAAAAAACAAACAAAAAAAAACACCCCGCTTCTACTATAATTGGGAACAAAGATAGGAGTCCCTGAATAAAAAGTGGTATAAAATTATTATAAATCCGGAAGAAAAATGTTTTAATAGGAGAAATATTAAATTGAAATGTAATGAAATATATATATTATGATGACACAAAAATATTTACCCAGGTATATATATATATATAAAGATAGGAGTCCCTACTCAGGTTTGTTAAATTCCCACTTACAACTTGGTCAGGATGCTCACTAGAGTAAGTCTGACTTAGTGGAATTATAAGCAAGATGAGGGTAAATGGGAGAGACTAGTGTAAGGGGGAAGGGAGGAGACTCCGGCATTTGTGGGAGGATAATTAGCACAGTGGGTTTTCTTATAATTGGGATCATTTGTTCTCCCAGTTTTTCTCCCACAAACTGATTTCATGCCAGAGAGAAGCTGTGTGACTCACACCTTGCCATGCCAATTAGCTGATAAACATCAAATGTAAACAAAGATGGTTTAATTAAGACTAGTCACCAAACCTCTCCATGCAGCTTGTCAAAAACAGCACTAACATCTTTGCATCCAGGTTTGGGCTACTGCTGGTAAGGATCTGAAACGAGTGGTTTCTGTGCATGGTCAGTCTCTTTATTTTCCCAGAGTAGTAAAATTCAAGGAACAGAGAAAATTGGAAGAATACAATGCAGGCAGATTAATGATAATGTCCTCTGGTTTGAAATAAATGTAAAAACAGCCTCTCGGTGTAATTTGACTTTGCAGCTTAATAAACTTGGAAATAGGTGTCAGATACGCTTCCAACAGCAGAAATATTTCTAGCATTATATTTATAGTGAGATGGAGGCTGAGAACATCTTTGCGATGATTTGGAGGACTTCAAAAGCAGGCTGTAATCTTGAAAGATATTAACGTACACTTGAGTTTTTTTGAATAAAATAATTGCAGTTTCACACCTGGAGAGATTCCACAGGTATGATTAAACATATCTCAAAAGATGGCAAATTTAAATTACGATAGGAAGGGATGCCTAGATTTAAATGTTATTCTCTCTTGTGTAAGACCTCTTTCTCTTGATTCTGATCAGGCTCTCATGGAAAATCTTCTCCATTTGTTCATCCTAAGGAGTAGATTCTTAAGAAGTAAGACTTTCTATGTATAATCTCTTGTTTATAATAATGCCAGTTGGGAGGATCTCTGGTTTATAATAATGCCAGAGTGACTAGCAAGATTTTATGAATGCCTCTTTGCCAGAAAGTTTGAATCTGTTGGCTATTCCAGAGAGATGATGGAGGAAAATATGCTTGTCTCGGGCGAGGAACTTCCTTCCATCACTGCTGACCTGCCTGTAGTGTCTCATTCTAGGACAAGATAGTGGGCTTTTGTCAACTCCTGAAATGGCAAAAGTTCCTGCCTGCCATCTTGGGGTTGCCCAACATGTGAGGGAAAGCCCTGGGAGGGGGGGAGAGCCCAGTTGTCATAGCATGTCATTTCCTGAAATTTCTGGAATTGATATATGAGGAAGGAAGGAAGGAAGGAAGGAGGGAGGGAGGGAGGGAGGGAGGGAGGGAGGGAGGAAGGAAGGAAGGAAGGAAGGAAGGAAGGAAGGAAGGAAGGAAGGAAGGAAGGAAGGAAGGAAGGAAGGAAGGAAATATGTATAGTATGGATCCTGTTTTTAGGAAGAAGAGTCAGTTCCTATTCATTCAATATAAAGGTAATAAGCTAAATTATGAATCATTCACATATTTTAACTTTGTAAGTCACCCAAAGTGTAGAAAAAGGGGAAGCAAATACATTTAATAAATAAATAAAATTTAAAAAATTCCTTTACCTTAATCAAAGGCAGGGATTCCTCATATTTCTAACATTCTTTTCCACCTTTCCTTGGACCAGACTGGCTTAGAGAAACATAGAAGCTAGCAAAACATTGAGCTAGCAGCTCAGATTGAAAAAAATATACTAAAGAGATTAGAGGCAGTTCTTATTAATCTGTATCTGCTAGGTCACAGTTTTTTGAAGAATTGATCTTTGTGCCATATACAGTATCTTTTTTCCACTTCTAATTATGATGATCCAAAGCATCAAATCACTCAGAATACAATTTGCTTTGTTTCTTGAATCCACAAAACTATTATTGAAATGATGCCATGTTTGCATGAAGTTTAAAAGATTCATGTAAGTTTATTTTCTTTTCTTTCAAAGCCCATTTCAAGAAGAATAAATATTTATTGTATGTATTGGATATCACCCAAAGGAATTGTTTTAATTGGCTGGAGTCTAGATGATAGCTTAATCATAAGTGCTAGAAACTATACAAATATTATCTGAATCTTTCTATAAGTAAATATAAGATTTTCCAGGAACTGTTTAGGCTAACCTTAATCAAACAATACCATTGTTATTATAGTTAGCTAATGTATGTGGCTCAGCCTTCATTTGTAGCTCTAGTTTTTAAGTGAATTTATTTCCTAGTTGCAATGAATTTTCATGCCTTCTTGGTGAAAATTTATTTTTGAAAATGTAATCTGATTTTTGAAGGCAAGGCAAGCCTTGCAGTGTGCTTGTGTATGTATGTACATAGTCACATAAATTGCTTCCCTCAGCAATTTCATATCAGTATTAAATAATATGGCAAAAAGAACTGAGTCATGGTACGTCACAAGTGGGTGGCCATAGGCCAGACCTGTCTTCCCCATTATCACTGATTGAAACCTATTGTTAAAGGAGGAATGGATCCACTGTAGAACACTGCCTCCAGTCCCCAAAGCTGCAGATGTTCAGGAATAATGTTCTGGTTGATGGTATCAAATGATACTTGAAATGTCCAAAATGACATCCACAAGACCAATCAATGCTCCCACTAACCCATGCCCAGATCTGAATTCTGGCTGAAAAAAATTCCAAGTGATCCATTTCCTCCAGGGCATGCTGTAACTGCTTCTTGTCACTCCCTCAACCACCTCCTTAAAGGACAAAGTTGGCAACTGGGCAGTAATTGTCCAACAGGACTGGGCCCAATGAAGCCCCACAAAGAGGGGGCAATCATAGCCTTCTTGAAGTTCACTAGGAAATCCTCCAACTCTTTGCTGGAATCAATCTGGATCCATGACTCACTTGGGGAAGAACATCCTAATTCAAGGGTCAGCAACTGGCAGCTCTGGAGCCATATATGGCTCTTTCATCCCTCTACTGCAGCTCCCTGTTGCTGGTTGGCTCCACAATTGATAGGGCTTTCGGTTAGGACAGGTAGAGGAAAAAGGATGCTGCATTAGGAGGAGACTCTAGGGTGGGGGAACCGACTTCCAGTCGGCAGAGGAAAAAGGACGCCGTGCTAGGAGGAGACTATGATGGGGGAACCGGATTTCCGGTCAGCTGCAGAATTGAACAGGGGCTTCCGGTTAGGACCTTTGTGGCTCTTTGAGTGTTTAAGGTTGCCGACCCCTATCCTAATTGGTAACTAATACTTGGGAGGAGCTGGGGATTTTGTTTTTAATGACTAAGTCTAGAATAGTGGGCAGAAACAAATGGAATGAAAGTTAACAGGAAGAAATGAAACATACTGGAGAGGTAAAATCTGGCTCAAGGGCAACACATTTTTTTTTTTTTAATTTGATTTATATGCCGCCCTTCTCCGAAGACTCAGGGCGGCTTACAATGTGCTCAGCAATAGCCTTCATCCTTTTTGTATATTTATACAAAGTCAGCTTATTGCCCCCACAAACTGGGTCCTCATTTCACCTACCTTAGAAAGGATGGAAGGCTGAGTCAACCTTGAGCCTTGGCGAGATTCGAACCCTGCAGTAATTGCAGGCAGCTGGTCTTAAGCAGCTTAATAACAGGGTGCCTTAAACCCTAGTACTACCAAGGCTCGGGTATACTAGTGGATCATAATCTCAAAATGTCCCAACAGTGTAGTGAAGCTGAAAACAAGGAGAACATCTTCAGTAGCATCAAGAGTTCAGATTGTGGGAAGTAATTATTCGACTCTATTCTGCCTTGGTCAGGCCTCACTTGTAATATTGTCTTCAATTCTGTACAAACCAGTTTTAAAAACACATTGATAAACTAGAACAAATCCAGACACTGGCTGTCAAGATAATGAAAGGTCTGGAAACCAAGTCCTATGGGGAACAATTAAAAAATCTAAGTATTGCAGAAGAGAAGATCCAGAGAGGACATGATAGTGGTCTTCAAATATCTGAAGGGCTGTCACATTGTAGACTTGTTTGCACTTAATCTGGAGGATAAAATCAGAAATAATGGAGTAAAGTTTCAAGGATGTAGATACAGATTAGAATTTAAGAGTAACTTGTAAGAGCTGTCAACCAGCGCAGCAAATTACTGCATATAGTGGTTTTTTTCCCTTCACTGAAGGTTTTCAAATGGAGGCTATCAAGGATGGTCACCTCTAGGCAAGATGGGCAGCATTCAAATCTAACGAACAAACAAATGATGCCATGAATCTTGCTGTGTGCAGGGGATTGGACTTGACCTCGTAGGTCCATTCCAATGCAACAATCCCATTCTTTGTTTGTTTCACTGACAGTCAATCTTGTCTGTACCAGGAAATAATATGACCACAGCATAACTTGCCCTCCACATTACAGCTTGAAGTGAAATAAAGATCCAAAGTTTCATCTGTCCATATTTGTTAGGTCTGAAATTACCTGGAACAGGTCCATGATCTTCATGAAGGTCCTGAAATCTTTAGGGCAATGAGATTGAAGCCACTCAATGCCAGGACTCCAAAATCAGCACTAAGATCAAATTCAGGAGCCCAGATAAGGTTCCCTTTGGCAAGGAGTTCAGCCTGAACTTGAATAATCTTTATAGTTTGTTTCTGTAGTTCAAATTAGCCAACAAACACTCATACGCTGGAATTTGAGACAAAATGTTTATTATGGATCAATCACACCTCATCACAGCCTTGTTGTTGAGATTCTGAAACTCAGGAGGGCAGTTTCTGAGATGGTAATATTTTTTTCTCTTACCCAACCAGATTTTGGTAATACTTATCAGGTCTATCCCTTCCACTATTATTAATCATGGATGAACAGGTTTTGTTCAACTGTCTTGTTCAGACAGATCTAGTATTTAGCATTAACAGCTAAAGGAGGTCAGATCACCAGCAATCTGACCACAGAATCTAGGTTTGGAGTCACAGGGAAAAGTAGAAAACAGCACAAAAACTGTTGGTTTATCCTTTTCTTGGAGAAGGAATAGTAGTAATAGTAGTAGTAGAACATTAGTAGTAGTAAGAGGAGGAGGGGCAGGGGAAGGGGAAGGAGAATCTAATGTTTTTCCTTTCTAATCCAACAGATTCAAATATCCTTCCCTCTTTTTGTCTAATAAATAACAGATTTTATGCCTGATGTACATTCAAAACAATTGGAAATTATTTTAGCATCTGGCTTTCATTTATAAATGTTTTCAGGTAGCTGCTGTAATGACAATGTCACTTATAACATCTCTATTTATTTGCTTTGTGGGCAGCAATGGATATTCTTAGCTTTATGCTGAAAGCTTGTCTTAATCTCTGTTTGTTTCTTTGGTAAATATGCATTTTGAAATCTGAGATGAGTTTTTTGTCACTAGTTAGTCAGATAACAAGCTGAGTCAGACCATTTGAAGCTTGTGGCACAATAGGACATTTTTAAAAAAATAACAATCAACATGAAAATAGTTGTAAATTATGAAATTGTAGATCAAACTATGTCCAGGGTGTGCAACCACTCTAAGGGCCAGCACATTAGTGTGAAAGGACATATACAATTTCATGAAGCTGCCTAGTCCATTCGTTGGCAGCTGTTACCATCAGGAAGCTTTTCCTAATATCCAAATGGAAACTTGCCTGTGGTTTCAACCAAGTGATTCTGGTTCTATCTGCCAGAGGACAACAGAGAATATGTTCACCACTGCTGCTTTTTAGATATTTCCCCATTCAGTAGTCTTCTGTCCTGCAACCTAACCATATACCTTTCCTTTATTTAATCCTCACAGGACTTGCTTCCTAGTCTCTTATCAGGCACCCAAAGCACGAATTTCATGTGGTGATTCTTCCAAGAGAGTTGATCTTATTCCTCCGGAATGTAAGCTTTCCTTCCTGGTAATCCAACCTGTTATATTCCATCACATCTCCTCACCATCTTTCTCCATCTTGATAGTCGTCTTCTGCACTCATTTTAATTTGTTAATGTCCTTTTTCATCTTTAGTGCCCAGAACTGAATATAGTACTCCAGGCACAGCATGATCAAGGTGTAGGTATGGCAACTACTTTTTGCCATCTGACTCTACATTCATACAAATAATGTCAAAATAGCATTAAATATATCACATTGTGGGCTCATGTTCAATTTATTATCTACTAAAACACCCAGATCATGTGTACTACTGCCAAGTTAAGCTTTCCCCATACCATAGTGTTTCTTTCATATTTTCTCCTGAGACACAAGACTTTACATTTTTCCCTATTAAATTTCATTGTGTTTGTTTTGGCTTCCTGTTCAAGCCTGTCTAGAATTATTTTTTAAAATGTTCTCCTTTTTCTCTGAAGGATTAGCCACCCCTCCCAACTTTGTGTCATCTGCAAAGTTGATAAGTGACAACTTCAACAAAATCTCTCATCCAAGGCAATGATCAAAACAGGACAGAGCCCAGAGAAACAACGCTATGCACTCCACTGAGTGTTACTCTCCAAGCTGAGCCAGCGCCATTTATTTATGCTTCCTGGTGTGAATGTAGAGCCATTTGTGTATCCATATAACCGTTTATCATCTAGCCTTTATTTTACAGTTTTATTCATGAGAATATTGTGGGAGATTTGTCAAAGTCTTTGCTGAGGTTGAGGTACGCTACATCTGTGGCATTCACTCCGTCTATTAAACTAGCAAGGTAACCCTCCAAAAAAAAAAGAAGAAGAAGACAAGGTTAGTCTGGCCTAGCTTATACGTGACATAGTCATGCTGCTCTCGTTAATTGTTGCATTCCTACCCAAGGCCCCCAAATATGATAATTAATAAAGTGCTCTAGGTTCTTATCCAGGATACACATCAAGTTGATAGGTCTGTAATTTCCCAGGACCTCCTTCTTCCCCCTTTTTTAAAAAAATAAGGACAGCATTTGTTCTCTTCCGGCTTTCTGGGACCTTGCCAGACAGGCCTTCAAGAGTAGCTCTGTGATCATCTGTGCAAGTTCCTTCAGTGCACTGGGAGGTAATTTATCTGATCAGGGAGACTTGAATTAAGTAGGGTTGTTGGAGGTTTTTTTACCTTCTTGGGTCTATCCTGTGCTGTAGCTCCCTCCTTACATTAGTGGCACAACAAGGACTGACTAAAGTTTCATTTCCCTTCCGAGGGATCCTTCTGAGTTTTAATAGCATTTCTAAGTATTATCTTATTCATATTAATATTATCTCTCTTTTCCTAGATCAGCACTTGATGGAGATGACCAGAGAGAAAATTCTAAACATATAACATGCGTAGGATTTCTCTTGATTTCTTATTTTAATGATGCTGTACTTCATAAGTTTACTCACAGGAAGTTTCATTGGGTTATGTTAGGTCTACATTCAAGTAACTAAATATAGGACTGAAAGCTGTCATAAACTGGAGCTCTTTTACGATCTTTTTTTTTTCAATACAGCACTAGAGATGTGTCAGAGAGTGAGCATGACTTTTTTTGCTAGGACAAGTCGTTGACATAGAATAAGAAGAAGAATGGCAGGAAGTAGCAGAGACTTTCAAAAATTGCATCCAGGAATCTTGCATTTATTGGTAAATAATTCAATAGACGGTGATAAACAAATGATGAGAGAGAGAGAGAGAGGGAGAGAGAGAGGTTGATATATGATAGATAGATAGATAGATAGATAGATAGATAGATAGATAGATAGATAGATAGATAGATAGATAGGAGAGGGAGGGAGGGCAAGAGATCATAATAATGGGTCATATTTACAGTGAGTGAGAGGAAGATTATATCACTGGATATATTACCCCATTAAACATCCAAGCTGTTGTACTATGGATATTTTGGAACTACAGCTCATGTCACTATGATGGTGAAGAATTCTGGGCATCATAATGTCAATATATTTGGTTGAAAACAGCTTGAACAAGATTTGATTAATGACTCACTATAAGTGGGTGAACGTTTGTCTTTCCTCACCTGTCTTTTGTCATTATTAATGATTTTAATGATGCAGAATATATGTAAAATTAAATTATTTAGACTCTTCACATTAGACCAACATGTGTGTGCATGCACATATATATAAGTAATGCTTAATAAATATATTACAATATGTCTGGACGTAGATACTTAACCCACCTCAGCCTTTCAGCCTGCATAATACTGTATCCTCTTTTATCCCTCTGCTCAATTCAAGTTTCCCTAATTGACTCAAAGCAAACACATGATCACTCCAAAAAATGAAATAGTCACTCCCGGTCTTTTCTAATTTTATATTTATTGACTGGATTCTGTTTAGCTGACTCCTTTTTGAGTAAAAACCTGTGCTCAAAAGTTCAGGCAATATTTAGTTAATACTGCAATACCAACAAGAATTTTTCCATCTCACCTTAGCTGAAAATTGGAATTTTCCTTTGGAATTCGGATCCAAAGGAAAAAATTGGGAAGCCAATACTAAATAGATTTCTGATTCCTTTGTACAGAACAATCCCATTTGCAGCAGGCTCTGAAATCTTTTCAAATCTGATGCTTCTTCAAAAAGCCATCCTAGCATATCACATGTTTTTAGAACTACTTTCAGGATGTTGGATTTCTAATGTCTAATTAGTGACCTAGCAATAAACTATTGAAATAGTAGGAATGTTAACGGTTGACTCCAGTTGAGGAGGATCAAAACCTCAATAATTTTATTGTCACTAATGATGAGCCATTTTTCACAAATGAGTGGGCCCCATCCTGAACTCTGGCCTCCTGAGTATAAACAGTTCCTCTTTATTGTTGGATTGTGCCCCAAGTAAGATATTTTGTGCATGGTTAACTTAGCCAGAGCTTTAAATGCTTGCCAAGTGGTTTTAATAACAGGATGTTGTTTAAAAAGATTGGGAAGGATTGTGGGTAGTCACAGAGATAATTGCCGAGGAGGGAGAAGTGAATCTTCAGTCTAAAACCCACTTGGCTACATCACTGGGCCAGGAGGGAAGATCCAGAAAATCCCCTTCTTGAAGCATAAATGCATAATAATAGTTTTGAGCTTGATGAAGCTGGCAGCTTGCTAGATTCTTAGATCAAAACATCTCGTAAAGGCACAACATAGACAGGCTTCGCATAATTGCCTTTCTATAAAAGGCCATTTCTTTTCATTTGCGTGCAGAGCTGAAGTTTACAGAATTTTTTAAAAAAACATATCTATATATGGTAGATAGACAGATCAATGTTGCAGTTTCGTGTCGGGTATATTGTAAGGGGATATTTCTTCTCTCCAGTGGGGAAAAAGGGTATTGTAGCATCCCAGGGTTTCTTTTAGGGTAGGTGGGAGTTTGCAAGAAAGAATTTTAATGATAATAAAGAGCTAAAGATGCTCATATTGCTATTCATAATATCAATTCTCAGCCTGCAAACTGCAGTGTGTCTGACCTAGTACTAGATCAAAGCAATCTAATCAACTTTCATAACAGACAACCCTAATCCTAACCTTTATCTAGAGATAGGTTACAAACAGGAAAGTCTTCTAAAGTGTGTATGTTTTCATTAGTTGCAACCTAGTTAAGAACAGATTTGTGCATTTCATGACCAGAATTTTGAGGACCAGTCTCCTTTTTCAGCACTCTCATAACTTTGAACATTTGCTGAACGAATGGCTGGTAAATAAATATACTCTCTGTATGTGACTATTGCGTTCAGTACCATTACTGTACAGGTTCTTTATTGATAACTTTCAGACTATGAAAAGATATCATATCCACAAGGTTTATAATCTTATTTTCCACAAGATTTATTTATCCATTCATTTATTCAATTTATATCCCGCTCATCTCCCTGTTAGGAGGACTCCATTATCCACTATGCTTTTTCATTCATAATTAAAAATGATCAATTAATTATATTGATACATTTACAGCCCATTTTGTTTCACTCTGAATATCACTGACGGGGAGTATAATACTTAAAATATCATTGTCTGTTTAGCTACTCTTGTAAAGTTTATTGCTGAAAATGCCTTGTGATGTCTTCTGTCATTTTTCTATCCTCTGTGCTAGGCAGTGCTTGATATTTCTAGAAACATAGTAAACAAAGAGGATGGAGTTTAAACAAAGGTGACTCAGTACATTTTGATATTTGCAGCAAAAGAAATCCATCTGGAATTTCTGAAATGAAGAAAATATAACATAATAAAGTAAATATTAATAAACTTTGTTTCAGTAAGATTCCAATGTTATAGCCCTTGCTTGCAGAGTTTCAAGAACATTGGTCTAGGTTGGTGTTCTGGGTCAGAAGAATTACCTTGAAGTATTTCTTGCTTTACCCTACTGATTCATCCTGCATTCATACATGTACTCCTGACAGACACATTTCTTAGCAGCAGTCATACAAGCATACAGGTGGCCTGGGCACAGGTATTTACCAAAGTACATGAGATGATGCTTTTAACTATTATATTACCCACAGGGAACACTGACACAGATAAGGGTTTGTCAGTCATTTGTATGTGAGGCTTTCACCCTTGAATGAGAACATGGTAGCTGAACAGGGAGAAATGTTTAAAATATAGTGTTAACTCCATTTCACAGAGACTAGAATTGAAATACATTTCAGAGTGCATTGTGCGCTCTCTCACACTCTCCCTTTCTCTCTGTTTCTGTCTTTCTCTCTCTTTCTGTTTCTCCGTGTCTGTCTGTCTCTTTCTGTCTCTCTCTCTTTGTCTCTCTGTCTCTGTCTCTCTCTTTCTCTTTCTGTCTCTCTGTGTTGGTCTGTCTCTTTCTTTCTCTCTTTCTCTCTTTCTCTCTTTCTCTCTCTTTCTATGTCTGTCTGTCTCTGTGTGTGTGTCTCTGTCTCTGTGTGTGTCTCTCTCTTTCCATCTCTGTCTGTCTGTCTGTCTGTCTGTCTGTCTGTCTGTCTGTCTCTCTCTCTCTCTCTCTCTCTCTCTCTCTCTCTCTCTCTCTCTCTCACCCTTGGACTTCATGGTCCCTCAGGGTTCTGTTCACAGCCCACTTCCCTTTATCTCTGGCATGCTCACACTTGGTGGTGCTATTCAGAGATCTGAATTTGATTATCGGATTTATATGGTGACACCCAGACTTGCTTGTCTATTCCTGAAAATTCTAGTGAAATGTTGTCATGCCTAATTACCTTCTACCTGGGGTTCAAGACCGGGCAGTAGATCATCCATATAATGAAAAGACAGACATGGAGAGAACTGAGAGCAGTAGATCTAAGAAGCAGCTCATGTCTTCCTGCTAAATGCTGATTGGAAAAAATTATATCCTGACCCAAAGTCTTTGTAGTGCTCATTTTTTGACTATGATTACCCTTTCACTTATCATGATCTGGATACTGAACAAGTGTTTTGCCCTAATCCAAATTTAACTGTAGTGTCTAACTGATAGCTGGAAATCTTTTCAGCTGTTGCAAAATTCAACTCTTAATGTCATAACAAGAATTAAACTGTCTCATCACATTACACCCTTCTCATCTGGCTTTTCACTGGTTATTAGGGTGAAATGCCTTGACTGAAATTCATGTGAATTGTTTACAAATCAATGCTTAATCTTCCTTCAGGTGCTGTATCTGTAAATTGTTTTTGCTTTGCACAATATCTGGATTGAAAAACAAGCCACCATTTTGCCCTCTCATCTCATCTCCATTGGCATTTGCTCTGGGGAAAATATTGATAGCAAGCATAAGGAACTTCAGAAATAAAAGCGTTGAGAATACTTTTCCCCCAATGACTCAAAATTAATGGTCCTAATCCCGCAAAAAGGGTACAAGTGCAAACTCTGCCTTGTGCACTCATTGTCCACAGAGATGAGTGGATATGCCCTCCCCTCCCCATCAGTATGCATATGATCTCATGGGAAGAGAAATGCCATGTTACTTTTTCTTCAAAGTCTGATAATTATTGTGTTTAACTAGTTGCCAATAAACTGCAACTGGTTGATAGCCAATATTTTCAGGATCAGCCCGACATCCTTTGCTGCCTGTGCTATGTCCAAAATGTCAAATGGAATGGCATTTGAACCTTCATTCTAATATGGGCAAGAGGCAATGAGAAAGCATACTTCATGGATGTCTATGGAGATTCTCAGTCATCCAGGTAACGGTTGCCCCAAAGATGACTGGACTTCCTTTGTTTTTCTTTGAAGACATTTTGCTTCTCATCCAACCAGCTTCTTCAGTTCTCATCCAAGGAAAGGAAAGATCTTCAAGGAAAAACAAAGGAAGTCCAGTTGCCTTTTGAAAAACACTTTTGGGATATGCTTCATGGAGTTGTGTGACCCCCACCTTGCACCCCCAAATACAATCAGAGCAGCATGATCACCACAACTGGTAATAGCAGAAAGACACTTGGATTCAGCCCATGCACATTCAGCTTCTTAGAGCTTGAAAATCCTTAGTGCTAGATATCCAGGCCTCTTCAAGACCACCAATGTTATTAAGCCCAGATTCTAAAGAGCAAACTATATATTTGCACATGAAGCTTGCTCTAGAGCAGGGGTGTCAAACTCACATCATCACAGCTGCATCACATGATATATCAGGACTTTTTTCCCATTCGCTAAACCTGGAGAAGCCAGCGTGTGATGCATCCGGCCTGTGGGCTGGAAGTTTGACAGCCCTGCTCTAGAGCAATGTTACTAGCTGGTGAATTCTGGGAATTGAAGTCCACACATCTTAAGTTTGCCAAAGTTCAGAAACACCATTCTAGATTCTGACGACAGCCTAATATAAAGTCTTTAAGTTGTCATATGAACTCCTAGAGCCATTTTCTAAGTTAACTGCAAAGTCAGAAAAGAACTGACTTTTGAAAAATATGATTTCCTTACAACATAGCCTGTTTTTCATTTTTACTTTGCACAAAATTAATGATCATTTCTGTTGCTAGTATTGAGGGCTGCAAGAAAAGTAATCTTTTCAAACCATTATCAAAAACCATTAATTAGAAATAAAATCACAAATGATAGCAGAAATGTGCTTTTTGTTTTATAAGTCACTCATATGCTTTTTCAGTCCATTTATGGCTGTCTGTTTCCCACACTGCTCTCTTTTAGCTGGTGCATTCAAGCATTGATGGATTCCAACCCAGAAAGGGATATATTTTAACATCTCCTACAAATGGTTTTTCCTTTGATCTGAGTAGGAGACAGATAAAAGAGAGGGGAAAATCATTTAGGAAATATAATTAGAAAATACCATATGTTAAACTTTTACCTTTTGAAAAGTAAAGCTTAAGAATCCCGCTACATTCTGTTGAGGAAGATTGCCTTATATAGTTATATCAACTACTACCGTTCTTAATTATGTGGATTGAAGGGAAAAGTGAATCATAATTTTCCGGCTAAAGTAAGGCTTAGTCCGATATCAGGATATAAACACATAAGCAACAAGCTATTGCAATTGTTTTTTGTTATCCATTTACTAAAAACAGGCTGTGGTAGTGGTGGTTGTTTTCTCACCTTTTCTTCGAGTTAAATCTTCAGTATGTTTGGGAACTAGTTTTCAAACTTATTGTGAGTTTAGAGAGAGAGAGAGAGAGAGAGACCTGGAGAGAAGGGAGAGACTGCTTCTCTGCTGAGACCAAAAATGGCATCCATGATCTCTTCTTGCACAAATTATTTTATAACCTGACAACAGTGGTATAGGTAATCCAGGGGCGGGTTTCAAAACCCGTCGCTACTGGTTCGCTCGTGGGTGCATGTGTGGGTGAGCACACACGCAACACTTCTGCACATGTGCAGAAACGTCCGGATGTATGGGCAGAGCCTCCCATCGCTGCCGCTACCAGTTTGCCCGATCCAGGGCGAACCGGTAGCAACCCACCACTGCGGTAATCCTTAACTTACAACCAGAATTGGGACCAGAATTTCCATTGCTAAGCAAGTCAGTTGTTAAATGAGTCACATCCGGTTTCACAACCTTTTTTTGCCACAATTGTTAAGCAAATCACTATTGTGGCTAAGTGAATCATGCAATCATTAAGTGAGTCCAGCTTCCCCCAATGACTTTGCTTTGCTTGGCAGAAGCCCATTGGCAAGGTCACAAATGGCAGTCACATGACTTCAGGATACAGCAACCAGCAACCATCATAAATATATGCTCAACTGTTGATCACATGACCATGGGGATGCAAGGGCCAGTTTCAAGTCACTTTTTTCAGTGCCGTTGTAACTCCAAATGGTAAACAAAAGGTTGAAAGTTGAGGACTACCTGTAGGGAGGGCAAAGGGATTGCTCAATAAGGCCCCAGGTGGCTACTAAGCATCACCAGAAATAGAAGTCCAGGATGGAGAGTATGGAATGGGAACGTCTAGTCAGGCAATAGAGGTCAGAGTGAGCCCAGATGCCAAAGAACAAGTTAATCCATTTCAAAGTGCAAAGACACTCCACATGTAGACCAGTGGTGGGTTGCTCCCGGTTCAGTTGGTTCTATAGAACCGGTAGTAAAACCGGCGGGAGGCTCCGCCCACCTACCACGATGTCATCATGGGTGATCTGTGCACGCACTCCTGCTGCGAACCTGTAGTAAAGGTAAGTGGAACCCACCCCTAATGTAGACCCCATCGATTTTCCTGGAGCAGGGATGTCAAACTCAAGGCCCGCAGGCTGGATCTGGCCCTCGGGGTGCTTAGATCTGGCCTGTGGGGCTCTGGAAACAGTGAAGGACCAGCCCACAGTGCCTCTACCAGTGAAAAGGGAGCTCAGGAGGGCTGCATGCGGCCCTCCCAATCTCCCTTTTCACTGGCAGAGGGTTGCAGGAAGCCGTTGGAGCTGAAAATGGAGCTAGGCAGGCCATTTTCACTGGTAGAGCACTCGGGCCACCACAGGCACCCCCGACATGAGTGACGTCGATCTGGCCACATTCACCCTGGCCATGCCCACCCCAGCCCCTCAAGGTTAAACACAATCCTGATGTGGCCCTCATTGAAATCGAGTTTGACATCCCTGTCCTAGAGCAGTTCTGCAACAGCAACTCTAGAACATCAAAAAACATTAACAGTATGTAATATAATCAAGCTCTCACGTTGGTGCAAATGCAAATATAATCACCAGGAGGAGAAATGATCAGGTATATTTTTCTAAGCCTAAGATCCATCTGCTCTATACTCAAAATATCAGCACCAAGTAAGAATATCACCACCCCCACCACACCAAACACACAGCAATGTTGCAGAATAGTAGTCTGTGTTTTAAACTGCCTCTTTGCCAGCACAACAACTCTTCTCCTGAAAGCTCAGTGGCCTTTTTTTGTTTTGCAGAAAAAAAGGCATCAACATAGTTTCCGAGGTGCTACATTATTTCCTTCTGCCAGAAGACAGGGGTCTTTCATCTTCTGGGAAATGCAAAGAAGAACAATTGAGAGATAGTTTTAACTGCTTACTGGTTAACCCTCATGAGCCTTATTTTTTGCACTCATGTAAAATGTCACAGCGTTTTGAAATTCCCATGAGTTTGTGAGGTGGTTGTCTTAGCATATTTAAGAATAACTTAATTTCGGGGGGTTTTTTTTAATTCCTCCATGATTTTTTCAGATATTACAGTATGGTAGTAAAGTTAACTGCATGAACAACTCATTTGCAAGTTCTGCAAACAATAAAGTTGCATGACTCAGAAGAATGGGTTTGGATGAATGCTTGAGAGGTGGGGCAATTTACCCCATTTATGAAAGGTATTTGGATTGAAATACCACTTAGACTTCAATCTATAATGATTTGATTGATATCACAAAGCAAATCAAGGGTAAGAGCCCCCCCCCCAGTTCTATTTTATATTTTGAAGGTGCGTGTAAAAGAGTTATCTTTCCAGGTCACCAGCTATTTTGGTTTTCATTCACTTCGAAATCTGAATTCTTATAAACAAAGTCTTTGTCTTTACATGAAGTTTTACAAATAATGCATAGTTCAGTCCTCAAACTGGTTAAGCAAGTCCTTGAATTTAAGCCTTTAAAACCTTTTGAAGTATTAAATGCATTGTTTCAGTACAAACACAAATGCATCAATTTCAAAGAATTCCGGCATCAAACTATAGCTTTGCCAATAAAACAGTATTAACAACCGGCTTTATACTAGCTGAATAATATCTTGGTTATACTAATTAGGATATGTGGTAAATTGCTAGAGGGAAAGTAATCTTTGTCACTACAGATGGTTCTTGACTTATGAGACCAGAACTTCCACTGCTAGGTGAAATGGTTGTTAAGTGAATTGGCTCTAATTTTAGAACCTTTTTTCTGCAACTACTAAGCAAATCATGTAATTAAGCTAACCCAGTTTTCTCCATTGACTTTGCTTGTCTGAAGCTGGCTGGGAAGGTGACAAATAGCAATGAAGACATGCCAGGTGCCAGGTGCCTGAATTATAATCCATGCAGAGTCATAAGTCACTTTTTTCAACACCATCATAACTTCAAACAGTCGCTAAATGAATAATTTTCATAAGTTGAGAACTACCTGTAGCGAGAAAGATGTTGGCCTTCGAAGGAACTCGGATCAAATATGCTGTTTTGCTTAGATTGGCAGCATAATGTCCTGAGGCAGTCAAATAGGCCATCCCACACTCCTTTGTGGGAGACTCATTTCTTTGAAAATAAGGAAGGAACCAAACGAGACTTAAATAACACAAGGAAGTAGGATGTCGGCTCACTTGAAGCCTAACATTATGGTTCACTTGAACCAGGAAATGTGGGTGTGGGGAGTGGGGAGTCTGAGAATCTGAAATTATTCTGTTATGACTTTTCATTTTTCACATTCCATCTTCTTTTCTAGAGAAGTTTGAATTAAGTTAAGAAAAGGGAACAGAGGAAGGAAGAATATACACAAGGTTTCTCTGTACATAACTTGGCAAAACGGGTGGAGGGTATTCATGACATTGTGTGATTGGGCACAAAGATTGATGGCTGGGACTAAGTTTTCTTTCTGCCTGTTGTATATTTTCTCGGTGAGATCTTAGAAATGATTTTCTTCTAACCAGTCTCATTTTTTGTGAATCACCAGTGAACATTTGATGTTAATATATCTTTCAATTTTTTTTCCAGAATGGTTTGAAGCCCTACATTGTACTAATATGTTTAATATTTAATAAATCTGAACCATATTGCTGAAGTTAAGCTCCATCTGAAAACCACCCATAAATTATTCTGAACCAGTATACTAAAAATAAATGTAATTAATTGAATGGAAATAGTAGGTATCACCTCTTTAAGATTTCCATCAACTGCTTACTGTATGTATCTAGGGAGACTCCATTAGTTTCCATCCACTATTTATCATCTCTCACTTAGGAATAGAAGTGAAATTCACAACCAAATTCAAGACCACATCTCTTCTACCTTTCTGGTAGGCAGACTGAAACTTGGACATCCTTCCCCCTGGACTGGTAGGAAAAGTCAGGTATGCACGTGATACCTCCCAATTCACATAATGGTAGATCCTAGTCTATTTTATGAGATTTTATGAGCCAATATGAAATAGGTTGTCCTTTGGATTTTGATTTCAGCAGGATAATGGAGGCTGTCTTCATCCCTTCCAACAGCATAACCATCCTTCCCGTTCTTGACTCCTTAAAGCATGGATGGAGAATGAGCAAAACCTTCCTCCTTATTATGGAAGGCATAAGGAATGGACTTAAAGGATAGGAAGAAGAGCTGCTACCAAAGCAACAATCAAATAAAAAGGCTTGAGCCCATTTTGAGGAACTAGGTTGAATAAACTTCAGATGGGCCTCTCCCTAGTTCACACTGAAAGAAGAGTTGCAAGATTTTATTACTATAAATAAAATTTATTACTGTTAAAATAACTATATTATCCTATAATATATGATAACTATACAATAACTATGTTATCCTATGTAGCATTGGTTTCTTAGTCTGGTCTATCTTATAGAACTGACAATTATGCACTCTCTAATCAAATCAACAGGTCCTTTGTTGTAATATTTTAGTACTCAAAAAAGAAAACCGGGATTAATCAGACTTTTATGTTTCCCTTCAAGACAAAACTGGATAAGCTGTTTATAACCTGTTTATAACCATGAATCTTGCCTCAAGATCTGTATTGTCTTAATTCAGTACAAGTAGTAAAGTTGTTGGATTATAACCAGGAAGATCCAGATTTTAGGCCTCCTCAACCACTGAATTTTAAAGCGTGATTTTGGGCCAGTTACTCACTTTTAGCTGAAGTCACCTGAGGGTTACTTGAAGGGGGGAAATAGGAGAAGGAAATTATCCAAGTTGTGTCCACACCACCACACCAAAATTTCTACATAGAACAGCTGGTTGCTTTATCATTGTCTCTCTCATTTAAAGACAAATTGGTCATCTTCAGCAATGCGAATCCTTGTTTGCCAGAGAAACTGAGCATGGCCAAATGACCATGAATTCCCTTTGATTGTTTTGTCATTCATCTGCACCAAAGTATAACTTTGGTACTTTGTTTTTCGTGTGTATGACAGATTAAGCAAAAGAAGATAAAACACCGTGCAAGTGAACAGACAGATAGACAGACATTCTAGCAACTGAAGATTGAGAAATAAAGCTAATCTTGTTTGTGGTAGGATTTTAAAACAGAAGATTTTGATTCTGCAGAGAAAAAACAATATGTAAACAAATAAGGAATGCACTTGCTACCGTAAATTGCCCAAATCTATACATAGCACATTCAGAAGAACATGTTCTTTCACTTTGTTTTCATCTTCATCAATTAATTTGAAACATAATATTGATGGCTTCACATTATCAGTCACTTGATGAGAGCTGGTATTTATATCTCAAACTTAACCACACATTGGGAATCCATTCTTGAATTACTCCGTCAGCATGGTAAAGTGGAATCAAAGGTGATTAATTTGCAACAAATGGATTTGTTATTCCCAGCCCAAGAATACTATAATATCTTATAAAGGAAAGAGGAGAGGATCTGCATGATGGAGACCCCCTATTCACAGCAACTAAGCTTTAAAAAACAGATTAGATTAGATTTAAATTGTTTTTATTCCATCCTTATTATTTTATAAATAACTCAGCGGAGTGAACATACTTAATACTCCTTCCTCCTATTTTCCCCACAACAGCCTTTGCAGTGAGTTCGGGTTGAAAGTGACTGATAAGAATTGCTGCATAGCCTGAGATATTCAATGAAGGTGAGCAGTAGGAATCCTGGCTTAATTTCTTTCTAAATTTATTTACAATGATGATGATGATGATGATGATGATGATGATGATGATGATGATGATGATGATGATGATAGTGGTGGTGGTTGGTTGGTTACACAGTCAGGCAGATGTTTAGACTTGATTTGGCATTTTTATCCACTTATTGAGTTTTTCCCAAGAACCTGGGATAAGCTGATGTTATTTCATTGTGTAAGAGGTATCAGCATAGGACAGAAGCTGTTTCAAGTAAAACTGCCTTTTGCAATTGACTGGTAGTGATTTTGTTAATGCCAATTGTGTTCAAGTGGTGCTCCAGATGTTTTGGGATTGCAGTGCACCCAAGTTGCCTATTACTGTTTTGCTTTCTTTTGCCACTATCATTCTACTTCTTCCTGCACGTTTTTGTATTTTGTGATTTCCTACAGGTTTTTTTTTTTTCTCTTCCTTTTTGCTGTTTCCAGGTACTGCCATATCCACTATCCAGACTTTTTTTGCCTTTCTTATGGATAACTGTTAAATTATGGGGATTATGTGGTAGGTATTTCTCTGTTTGAATTCTAAACTGCCAGAATATTTTAGCTTCTTTGTTTTCTGTTCCTTTCTCTGTTTTACGGTTCTTGCTCACAAACAAATGGTATTTCTTGCAGATCTTCCAATGCACCATTGTTACTATTTTCTCATGCTGTTGTTTGTAATCAATCTGTGCAATCTTCTTGCAGATGATCCACCGTTTCTTCAGCTTCTTTGCAGAGGTAGCATTTTCTGTCTTTTGCTGTCTTCTCAATTTGGGATTTGTACATATTTGTTCCTAAGGCTTGGTCTTGTGCCGCCAGAATTAGTCCCTCTGTCACTTTGCTCAATTTTCATGCCAGATCTTGTAATCTGCTTTGCCTGCTCCTTTTTTATGTATTGGCTATATAATACTTTGCCTTGTCATGTTTCTTTTCTATTTATTCATGTGATCTTGTAATCCAGTTTGGTCTCTCCAATACTCAGTAAGCTTTCATGTGCATCTTCTTCATTGTCCTTCAGATATTCTTCCAATGCCATTTTTTGCTTCTTCAACTATTTGGTGTTCTTGCAATATTCCATACCCATCTATTTTCCTTGGTAAGTAAAATCTGTCAACATGGCCACATAGATGAAGGGCATGATTCATTGCCATTGTTTTTCTGGCCTACCTACCAAGGGCTTTTAGTTCTGCTTCAATCCAGACAACCATTCCAGCGGTGTATCTAATGACTGGAACAAGTGTTAACTTGATGGTATTTCCTCCATCAAATTTGGACTTTTAAGTATTCTTGAAGTATTCACTTCTAATCTTCTTCTTGACTTCAGTGTGCTTGATGTTGTCACCTTAAAAGATGCCCAGGTATTTGTAGTAATCACCATGTTATTTGTAGTAACTCTTCATGTTATTTCTGTAGGACATCTTGATTCCTTCAGTTTTCACTATTTTCCCCTCTTCATGGTCAAAATGGCACATTTATTCAGTCCAAACTCAATTGCGTTATCTTGGCTGTATTGACAAGACAGCATTGAGCACCAATTCTATTTCAGATACTGTTTTTCCATATAGCTTCAGATCATCCAGGAGGTGGGATAGCCTGGCAGATGTTTGATAGCCATGGCCTGACTTGTTAAGTATTGTTGACAGAAGAATCAATGCAGTGACAAACAGTAGCAGTTATAGTGAGTCTATATGTCTGAATATGGGCAGAGGAAACTCCACTTGTCTGTCCTATCATATGAGACTGATCATAATTTGGACTATGCTACAATGTTTCCAGATCTGAAACTTTATTTCTCACCTAGCAGATTTGGGGGGGTGGGGGGTTCTATAGAAATTAAGCAATACAATTTATCCATACTTTTCCCTTTTCTCAGATAATATCCATTAATATTATTGGAATGGTTGACATGAAGATAATATTGACAAATATCTATGTATTTGTCAATAAATTCTGTTGGTCCCTACTTCTAAGTGACTTTAAATTCAAGAGAAGGCTAAAACTATTGTGAGTAT
This sequence comes from Pantherophis guttatus, assembly GCF_059756535.1. NCBI lineage: Eukaryota > Metazoa > Chordata > Lepidosauria > Squamata > Colubridae > Pantherophis > Pantherophis guttatus. The sequence goes on along the minus strand of NC_142063.1, from coordinate 93,336,254 downwards.
ACATTTTGTTATCCTCCTGGCACATTTTTAATAGAGTCAATAGCCTGTCATAGTTATTCCAGCCAATTGGCTATTGTGACATCTGTTATGTAAAAAAAAAAAAATTACAAAGCAAATTCAGCTAAAATGCCTTCACCTGAGGAGCAGAGGTAATGTAGAATCAAAACATTTTCACTCAGTTCATATTGAGATACTGTGTTTCCCTGAAAATAAGACCCTGACTTTTTTTTTTTAACCCTGAAATAAGCGCTTGGCCTTATTTTCGGGGAGGTCTTATTATTTTGGGGCGCATGGAGCAAGATGGGGCTCCTCTTGCTGTCTTACCTGATTTCCAGCTCTGCATTTAAATATTTTCAGGGAGGGCTTATTTTCGGGGAGAGGCTTATTTTCGTGCATGTGCTCAAAAGCCCGATTGGGCTTATTATCAGGGGATGTCTTATTTTCGGGGAAACAGGGTAAAAGTTTTCCAAGATGCAAAGGTGAATGGAATTTATACCCATGTATTCTGAAGGTTTGGTTTGGTTTGGTTTGGTTTGGTTTGGTTTGGTTTGGTTTAATTTGGATCTGGATCTGGATCTGGATCTGGATCTGGATGGAACAATGGAATTGGGATAAACCCAACTGCTACCTTTAGGCTCACTTGATACCCTTTGAGATGATCACATTTCATTATTTATTTCCTACTTCTTCCTCTAAGTAAGTAGCAATATGTTGCAGCCAAGGCAAGATATAATGAAGATTCTGAATCTTTTTATAAGGAACAAAGATTCAGAGATGTGTGTCCTAGCCAGAGTCTGTTCCAGTTCTGAAATCAAGAGTACCCAAGAGTCCCTTTTCAATGCAAGATCCCAATGAGCACGAAGGACCAAACTCAAACCTGTTTCTGGATATACCAGGTCAGCCATACCTTCGCCTCCATTTGACTCCTGAACATCCCCAAACCCTTTGGGCTCCTAGAGCTCCGATCACTTGGGGGCGGGGGGGGGGGCGGGGAACGAGACCTGGGAGTCAGGAGGCGTGGCGAGCTCTGAGTCGAAGGCTCTCACCGCCTCTACCCGGGCGCCCCTGCACCTGTGGGGGTGGGAGTAGGCGCTGTGCAAACAAGGTCAGGCCGCCGTTCGCCGCCGCCGCCACAGCAGCAGCAGCCGCGTTGCCCGAAGCGAGCAGCGGCAAACAGCCGCTTAGCGAAAGGTAAACGCCTCTCAGCTTGATCTGGAGACGCAGCGCCTCGCCTGGGCTTAATCAAGTTGGACAGCAATGCCCCGCCGCCCATGCCAAGCGCTGGCGCTCCAAGGGGCGAGGCGGAAAGCGAACGGCCGGGATGATCCATCCAAACACAAACCCGGGTGCAGAGTTTGAACTGGGGGGGAAAGGGGGGAGGGGTTTCTCCCTCCCCCCTTTCCCCTCCCTCCCCCGCGATTAAGCACAATGCGCGCTTTTTCCCCCAAGTCCCTCTTCGCTTGCGATAAGTCTGATCCCCTTGCCCAAACCTGCTCGAAATCCACATGCGAGGTAGTGTGTTTATAGGGCTGCAGAAGGAAGCGGAGGAGACGCTTTGAAGTGAAGATAGGCTGGGGCGGGGTGGGGGGGGGGAGGGAATGAGAAAACAGATCGAGAAATCCTGGGGTGCGGTTCAGCGGGCCTGCCCATTGACCCAGAATTAGACTGCATAAGGCTCGTACTGTGTGTATCCATACTTTCTCGACTCCCGGGTTTTCTCCGGTCAGGTGGAAGTCAGGCAGGTAAACAGAGCAGCCCAAGTTTAGATGGAAACCAATGAAACCCAAGGCTTAAATCCTCAACGTGGACCTGTCCGTCTCTTGGAAATTAAAAGGGTCTTCTCTGTAAATTGCTCGCATGTGTCAAGTGATTAATTTGCCCCCCCCCCCGCCTCCCTTTATTTTAGCACGACTAAACGTTATAGAATAAATTTACAGATTTTTTTTTTCTTAAGGATTAACCTATATAGAGTTTACGTGCTATAAGTTAAGAAACCTTAACGGGGATCCCTACAAACACTCGAATTGGGATTCGAATTAATGTATAAAAGACGATCTGGCGTTCAAATCCAGAAACTCGATCCAGTGAAAGTGATGTATCCGAATTCTAAAACACTCCTGGGTTATTTCTTTAAGATCAAAGTAATTCTTGACAATGCAAAACCATTTCCGTTGGATTTCACTAAAACAACGTCACGAGTTGAACATTTTTTTTTCTCCGGGGCGTCCTTTTCCGAATTGATTAATAGAGGGGGAGAAAGATGGCGCGGGGGGGTGGCGGATAGAGAGACAAACTCTGTGATAGTCCCCCTCTATCTAAGACAGAACGCTTAATTCCGCAATAAAAAAAATAAGCCGTAAGAAAAATTGCGGGGCGGAGGGCGGGCGGAAGAGGCTTATATTGTAATGTAGTGTTGGTTCATTAAACAGTGTGTTACTCCTGTCGCCTTGGTCATTTTCTCCCCAAGAACTGGAGATACACACATACGCACACACATTTGTGTGTGCGTGTGTGTGTGTTTGTGTTAGAAGAAGCCCACAACCCTAAATCACGTGGCCGCCGTCGTGCTTCCTCTGGTCCTTCTCCGTCTTTTGAGTTTTGCTGTCAAGCTAATATATTGTGACGGCTCTTCTCTCTTGTGACAAAGCCTCGCAGCTGCCTCTGAATCAATAGATGTCAAAGAAATATGAAAACAATCATGACAGAGAACTTAAATCCTGGCGAGAGTCTGCATAATAAAAATAATGTTTAAAATGTGCTTCTGTTCTCAGGGCACCGGATTACTTCCCCCCCTCCAAGTTTAGTCCATGTTATATCCCTGTACTTTCCTCTTCGCTCCCCCCCCCAACCCCAATATGGACCCAAACACACTCTCCCAGCAGATACATCTACATCTGTTGAATTTGTAATGTAATTTGTAATTACTGCCCTTCATGTGGTCCAATGCCTTGAACCATCTTTAATTAAAAGCATAATTAAGGGAAGATCTAAAGAAAGACAATTACCAGATGGTCCTCTCTCTCTCTCTCTTTCTCTTTTTAGACTGTTCAAGGATGTATAGTGGTCCATCTTTAATTTGGACACGTTGCCCCAGACCTAGTTTGCAAATGTGACAAGGAAAAAGAATATGTACATGCTTACGCTCCTCTGGGGGGGGAGGGGGGGCTGGGGATATTATGTGGCGGGTGAAGGAAGGGGCCAAGATTGTGGTCTGGTCACTAAGTCTAATCTTCCCAACGCTTAGATTTTCTCCATAACTAATTTAAATGATCTCTTTAATCGTGAAATAAAGTAAAACAGCCGGAGAAGGACCGCGGATTGTTTCAAATCTTAAACTTCCCCTCTTTTTCTAATAAGTAATGTGGGCGCAGAGTTCACGACCTCTTGAACTTTGTGCTCAAGTAAATGTCCGCGAAGTCTGACCAAAGCAGCGCAGTCAAAACAAAGCAGGTGGAACCCCGGCAAGCAAGATTCCTTTATCTCTCTCTATCTTCCTCCCTCCCTCCCTCCCTCCCTCCCTCTCTCCCTCCCTCTCTCTCTCTCTCTCTCTCTTTCTTTTTTGTCTTCCTTCCTTTCTCTCTCTCTTCTTCTTCCCATCTGATTTGTATATACTGTTATACACTATTTATGTTTTCTTTCTTTCTTTCTCTGTCTCTTTTTTTGTCCCTTCCTTCCTTCTTTTCTTCCCATCTAATTCGTTCATACTGCATACACTTTCTTATGCCTTAAAACTATATATCTTCGTTTCCGAACTGTCATCCTGTGCACAGGTGATACAGAATAAAAGCCGTGTCCTGGAGGAAGTAAAAAGTATGAATTTCTTCGTTCTATCCACATTTATTATACAAATGATTCGGAAAACCTATGAAGAACAATACCGAATGGTTATTTTGCTCGCCCGCCAGGCATTTATCATTGCTGTTAAGGTTCTGGCAGCCGCTTTGGACTGTGGAAGTGTCCTGAATACCAGAAATAATAACTCTTCTCCCCCACTTTTTCAAGTCAAGTTATTCGACGGCTAATCTCCGAGAACGGTGTCCTTTTTCTCCCCCTTCCCCTTTTGAAAAACAGGATACCTTTCTTCGAAGGGGGTTCTTCTTTAAGCGACATCAAAGCGAAGCTGGTTTTGAAACGACTTCTCTCCGCCTAAGAGAGCTTCGCTTTAGAGACAGGCAGGCAAGAAGACGCAGGGAGGAGGTTAAACATTTGTGCGCCCCCATCCCCACATCTCAGAAACTGCTCTTTTACTCGTTGTTCATTCCCACCCACGTTTCGAAGTTTCAGAGAATGCCATTTACTGGGAAAGAAAAACACGAGAAAATATGCCTCTCCTCTTCCCCCCCCCCACCCCACCCCACCGCCCCATATGAATAATGCAATGACTTACACAACTGGATATTAGCGCAAAATTTCTAGGGAAAGCTAGACATAAAAGAGGAGCTAGAACAATGCCCTGATATAAATTAAGTTTGGGCTGTGTTGCTGAAATTTTATTATTTGAAACGTCCGTATTCAAAGTAATGCAGAAATGAATTGTAATAATTTTGATTATCTTCAAGATAGTTTCTGCACAGGACGCAAATTGTCAAAGACATTTACTGGGGGGCAGTATATTCTTACTGCTCCGTAAGTCCATTTTCCAGACGGTTTGTCCTTCTTGCTGCATGATTTAGTTTGGGGGCTTTTTTCATACATGGATTCGTTTACATTTACTTCAACGAAAGCGTTCAGCCAGACTCTTTTTTTTTTAATGCAGATTGGGGGGTGGGGGGAAGAAGAAGTGTCAAATTCACCAATGACCATTGGGTTGACGCCTTGGGGAAGACCCCCCCTCTCCCTATAGTTGTGTTTTCGAAGGGCTTTCTTCCCTAATAAAATTGAAAGATTTAATTTTCTAAATTTCTAATTATTGGGATTTTCTTGAGCCAAAGTTTAGCACTAGTAATAATCCCTTTGGTTCAAGTAGGAGATACTAAAAGGATTCAGTAGCAGGGTGCTTAAATTGGGCTGGATTTCATATATAAAGCTAGATTATATAAACAGTTCCAAAGCTTTTCAGATATGGATACAGGAGTTTATGTTTATTCGTTTTTCTTTTTCTTTTATTTCATTGGGATGAAATTGAAATAAGAACCTATGAAGAAAAGAACTTTTATTTTTTTTTTAATTGAGATTTATCCTCCAAGATTGCCTCCCATCCATTCTTGCCATGTCCATTTTGAAACTTCCTGTGCCTGGATTCTTATCCCAAGAATCTTTTCGACGCCAGTCGCTGCCACAGCGGTCCAGCTCTCAGCACCTCTGTCCAAGGCGCTTTGCAATAAAACGGGGTCGCTCCGTGGCGTTGCTGCTTGCGTTGTTCCCGTTCATGTTAAAAGAGGACTGGCGCCTTCTGTATGAAGAACCTATAAACTTCCGAAGCAGCCTTTATTCCATCGCTTTAGCATTCTTTGCTTTTCTATGACAGTGGTAATGATTTAAGATTAAAGATTATGAATGTGAGGTGTCTGGGCAGATCCTTTTCTTGCGCTGATTTTCTCTTTCGATCAAAAAGCCAGCTCCTGACATGTTAAATGCATCCTCCTACATAAAACTCTTGCTTCCATTTCCAAAAGGCTCAAATTTACCATCTAAATATATTATGTTTGTGAAATGTCTCCCTTTGTTGGAGCTTTTAACACCTTCTTATAACGAATCATTTATTCTTTTCTCTTTAATTCTGATAGACAATTAGCCATCAGATATACACCAGTTGACTGTAGCCGAGCATTAAACTCCCCTTTATTTAACGCTAATTTAGCATAGCTGCTTTGTTTAACTTTGCCTTATAAGAACCAGGTTTTGTAGCAAAACAAAAACAAAACCAAAAAAACCCACCAAATAGGTATAATTTTATGGGGGGTTCCATTTCTTTTGGCCTTCTCCACAGCAAGCTCTTTCCTCTTTGTAAATCGTTCTGCTGGGCAAGCACACCATTTCCTATTGCCTGGCACCTGGAGTCTAGGAGAAAAAATTAGCATTGATATAGATTTAGTTGCAATGTAATCTCTTAAATCTGTCCAAGATTCGGGGAGATAATTACACTTTCACTGAATTGCCAAGGGTCAATGTCTCTGTGGACCTGAGGAGTTGATTTACTAACAATAGTGTTACATAAAAAATGGTGTTTGAGATTATAATGCTAACAGAGGCAGTCACTGGGGAAAGCAGGCAAGCTAAACTAATTTGATGGAACTTCTGTTTTGTCCCTTTTCTCCTCATATTTTCCTCCTGTTCCTTCTTCTTCATCCTAATTCAAATCACTTTCAGTATTTAAATTTTAGAAATGAGATATACAGCTATTTTTTTAAATTTTCCCTATAAACTGAAGTTTGGCTAAATTAGGAAACAAGGCAATTATTTTGAAAATGAAAAAGAGAGGAGAATATAGTGTACATCATTCTGAGACGTGGTTCATATCCTGACAAATGTGAGGGACCATGGGCTGGAACTGACGTGTTTATGATGATTTTTAAATGCAAATTTTGTTCTTTCCTGTTGAGAATTGAAAATCCAAAAACCTTTTGCTAGAATGCAGTGCAATTACTTTCCGGTACTTGCTCTCAAATAAACTCTGTTGTGATTTACACGTTTAGACTTGATTATAAGAATGAAGTATCCAGAAAACCAGTGAACCAGTTTTACAGTTTTTCTATTTTGAATTATTAATAGTTCTAATAGAACTGCTGTCGCCATATGCGAACATTTTGGTTATTGTTCACCTGACTTTCTCCCCCCCCCCCATTTTTTATCACTAAGAGAACTCAAATGACTCTGTGATTGGGCCACCAGATACATAACACTAAAGGCTGATCCTAACCCAACTCTTCCGGAAAGAGCCCAGCTAAAAAGACACCTGTTTGAAATAGTACACATATGTTTTTCTCACCCGTCCAGACCTACAACTCTCAAAATTCCCAGTAATGCAACCAACAACCATGCTGATCAGGCATTTGGGCAACTGTAACCCATACATGTTGGAGGTCACCAGACTGGGAGTTAAGGTGTAGCATTGGGCACAGAATGGTAAGTGTTCGTGGATGGCTAAATTATTATATATTGGCCCAGTTTAAGGGCCTGCTTTTCTCAGCTGTTTCCTGGAAAACAGCCCCATTGTTGCCAGTGGGCTTTCTTCTAAAACAGAGCTGCAGCTCAAGCTAAGATTTTGCCAGATGCTCACCAGTCCATGATCTGCCTGCAACATGTCTTCTCCCTCTGTGATTTCTGACTACAGATAAGATACTTTTGTTCCTTGGATTGTCCTTACAAGAACATTCTTTGTCCTACTTATCAAATAGGAGCATAATTCACCTGACCAGCCCTCTTTTGCAATGCCTCTAGGTAATTCCCTCTTTATTGAACTATTGCATAGGTTATTCTGTTGCACTTTTACACTGCCCTTCCCTCTGCCCTCTTTACTGTCTCCTGGCTGCCAAAAATGGGAGGGGGTATATAAATTCCTACTCCATACTGATGAAAGCTCATGCTCTGGATCACTGTCAAAACAGGCTGTACTCTACAGAAAGCTTCCATCATTATAAATGCGTTTGCCTTTATTGTGTCTCGAGATTCTTTGATAGCTTCACTACAATAGACCTACATATACAGCTGCCCCTCTGAAACCTGTTAGGATCTTTTTCTTTCATAATAGTCCATTAGACTGGAGAACAGAGCAGCCATTGCATTGAAAAAACATGGCTTCCATTGATTTTTTTTTTAATGCCATTTTATTGAGGATGGAGAAAGCCACCCCCTCCCTCAAGCTGGGTATTGGATAAAGACCAAATGTTATGGACCTTGCTTTTTCATTCGACCATTAATTGCTCCCTTTCTCTTATCTCTCTGGTCATTTCTTCACTAGTGATCCCCAGCACTTTCTAGTGTCATCCAGCCATCGCTGTAGGAATATTGTTATTGTTACTATTATTGAAGCCCTTGTGAAGAAGTGTGTGTATACATTGTGCAAACTGAACTCACAAAAATGTGAAGAATTATTCAACAAGCTCACAAGGAAACTAGAGTCCAATAATCCAAAGCACAGGAAAATCTGGGAGGTTGGCAAAATAAGCTTTTGTATGCTTAGCCAGAAGTAATTCCAACAGGCAGTGTGTGCCCAAGCTAGCGGTTGGGCTGTGCTGCATCCCCCATGCAATCTTTTGCATCCCTGTTCAGAAGTAGGTCAATGAATTTACTTTCAATTTTGAATTAACTACAGGCCTGCTTCGCCCCTGAAAAAAAAAAACTGCAAAATAATTCTGGTCATTAAGAATTTCCGCTTAACTGGTTTGTTCTGTTCAGCTCTGCCCTTAAGAACATTAAGTAGATAGATCATGGCACAGGGACCAAAGGCAGCGGACCACAGGCTCGTTAAACGCATCTCTGGGGGAAGTAGACTGAGTCAGGTAAGTCCTCCTTTTGCAATTGAGTGGCTCCAGGAGAAGGCCTGTGATGAATGCGGCCTTTTATTCCCAAGGGCGGCCTGAGTCCCCCTTTTCACCCAAACTAGTTTGCAAGGTAGAAGTCTGAGCAGAGTCAAGACAAAGGAGATACTCCTGCCCGTTACAAGCAGATGGTCTGAAAATGCATCAGGGATATTCAAGGGAACTTCTCAAACAAGCGATTAAAACGCTTGGCCACCTTTTTCTATATGCACACCTGAGGCTGGCTGCCAATGGAGATAGCTAGTTAGGGCTATTGGAGTGAGTGAGAAGCTACTTTTTCTGGGCACATGGGACCCCCGGAGCCCTTCTTTATGGACAAGGGGAACTCCTTGCCCCTCACCCCACGAGGACCCGCAATTAGAAAGGACGGCAGGATTCCCTCGGCTTCAGCGAGGCATAGCGGAAGGAGGCTCGAAGGAGAAAATGCTGACAGGCGAAGGGAAAATAACCGAGGCAGAGTTCGCCTCAACGTGGCAAACGAGGTTGCTTTCTCCTCCCTCCCAAACAAACGGCGGGATCAACCGCCCTGGAGGCTCTTTGGGGAAAAGGCAGCTCGGAGAAAACCCCGCTGACCGCCGCGAGGGGCTTCCAAGTTCGAGAGGGCGTGGCCTGAGGGGCGGCGCCTCGGCCTTTGGGATCTTCCAGTTTGGCTGAAAACGGGGCAGGGGAGATGGGGCTTTTTCTCCCACGTGCGCGGGCTGAGGCAGACGTTTGCCCCCCCCCCTCCGTGATAGAGTGGAACCAGCGCCGCATTCTTCTTGTCACCGCCATTATTATTATTATAACAATATTATTATTCGCCAAGGTCAAATGGCGCCTTTGAGCTTGAACTCCTCCCAAAGCCTCGTGGCGATCAGGCCCAGGCTTTTGAGGCCTGCGCGAACTTCGCCTCGCCTCGCCTCGCCTCGCCTTTCTGGGTGGCTCGAACGCCTCCCCGGGCGGGCCTCCCCTTCGAACTCAACCAGCCGTTTATTTATTTGTCCCCTTAAAAGTGGCTGCGCCGTTGCCATCCGAGGGCCTTCCTTGCAGGTCCTCTCTAGGCGCCCTTTCAATGGTTCCCTCTTGAGGTGGACTTTGGGGGGCGGGGCTGGTCGTGTCTCGAGGACTTCGCTGCCCGGGAAAGCCAGGAGCCACGACGCCATTTTGGCGCCTCTAACGGGCGTTTCGAGAGTTCTGGGCTCGCGCGTGTTGTTGTTTTTTCCCCCTTCCTTCCTTTTTTTGCTTCTCTCGGCAGAGCAATCTATATGTTAATTGACAAACTTGAAGATTTAAGAAGGTTGTGGCAAGTTATCATTTGCCCTGTCAGCGACTTGGCCTCTTTGGTTGTAGCTCTTTTAAACGCGGCCGCTCGGTATCGGGGCTGTCAGCTAACAGCTTGCCAGCCCCGCTTACCTCCCTTTATCTTATGGCACGGAAATGACAAACGCGCTGCTTTATCCATACAATTTATTTCATTATTGTTGCCAGCACGAAGCATCACAATCAATCATAAGGAAGCCCAGTTGGCAGATGTCAATCTTGGTCTGGTTTGTACGTCTCAGTCTATATTTAATCCAATTATAAGGGTCAAGGAGTAAGCGCAAATCCCCTTGTTACAACTCACATCTTATTCAAGATTTAAAGTTTTTTCTTTTTTTAAAGTCAACTGGGTCACATGGTCGCTTTGGGAAAGCTCTGATACTTTTCGGAGAAAACAGCCCCCTGCACCTCTTCCCTTTATTATTATTATTTTTAAATTTTACTTTTATTTCCCTCCTGCCTGGTTGCAAATGATGCGGCAAGAGGTTCTAATTGTTAGACTCGCTGAGGTTGGGGGAGTTTTTCTCCTATTCTTTTTTAAAGGTGTGTGTGTGTGCGCGCGCGAGGGCGCGCGTGTGCAAATGAAGTATCTTGTTATTTTGCTAAAGGAGAGGAGAAGCATTAATAATAGGGAGATCTTTCCGCTCGCTGCCCTTTCAAATGCAATTGTAGATCGAACTCAGTCTTGTCACGTCGAGGAAAAGTGAATTTCTAACATCCAGGACGTGCCTGTCGACTTTCAGCGAATTGCATCCAATCACCCCCAGGGAATTCAGCTAATGTCTCAGTCCGGGGAGGGAAAAAAAAACGGTGGGGGCACAAATGCTCGGGGACGTGGGGCAGAAAAACAAATCAAGCAACATTTGCCAGCATCATGTTTATTAAGAAATTGTGGGAGGGGTTTGTGGAGGGGGGGTGTTGGAAGGAGAGAATGCCAGATATGCCTAGATCTCTTCAGAGCCAAATTAAGAATCCCGAAGGACGCAAGAGCAAAGCTCAGAGTGGGGAATCTGACTTCTTCTTCCCTTAGCTGGATTCCCGCTTCCCCCAAAATTAACCTTAAACTAGGGGTGTAAGCCTCTGTATTTGCTGACTCTTAAGACTTCATAGAAATTATTCTAATTTTCCTTTTTAAAAAAGATATCTCTTGGTTTTTCCATCCTTTCATCTTTCCTTCTTTTCTGAATAGCTGACAAACCAGAAAGAGGGGATCCCGGAGTTTCAAAAGGCTTTTGCAGAATGGTGTTCCTACCTACACTTTTTTGCACTACATCTGCGTAACCACGAGTTTCTCATTGTCTGCTTATATCTAGGTTGCCCTGAATATTATTCTTCCTTGCACCAATTTTCTTTAATAACCAGCAGCCCATACCCCCAATAACAACAATCAAAAAGACACCATTAGAAAGGAATCCCATTTTTCACTTCCAAAAGACTTGCTTTTATTTATAAAGGGAGCCAGATATATTTCTCCAGAAATCCCAATTAATTCAATAGGACCCTTTATTCTAACAAGGGTTCTTAGGCCCCAAAACTTTAAACTCACAGCCTTTACATCTCATTGGGATGCTGAACACCTACGATCAGATCTCTCAAGCTTCATTCAGAAAGAGCCATTTTTCTCAAAGTGTGCTTAAAATAGGAATGAGAGCAATGCCAAGATTTGCCAGTATTATAAAATTATACCAGGCAGTGGTAACATTGGGGAGGCAGTTATTGACTAACAACATGCAAAGGGAATAGAACTACGGATCGAAGTCTCTTGCAGTTTTATAAATGGAGGGTTGGACTAAGACTATTAATACAGCTATGCTGACCAATTACAGCTAATGAAAGTTTTGTCATTGATTTTAATCCAAGTTGGATTATATATTAACCCCATATGTTTTATGTCTCAAAAAACAGCAGTTTCTTCCCTTGTTACTTGACTCTACTTTAAGTCTTCTAATCTCATCCTAAAAATTAATCTGCAAAATAAATAGGGAAGGTACTTAGACAATTAAGTATACAAAACAAATATAGACCTCTAGGTGTCAAAATATAAAGGTGCAGTGACAGTTGGAAGTATTTCTGCTTTGAAGTTAGTCTTACTCCTATGGGAAAAAAATAATTTTAAAAAACACATACCTTGGACAAAGCCATCAGACTCCTTTTATGGAACATCACCTTTGTGCCTTCTACAGTATTCAAGCCTTGTGTCTCCTCAGATTTTCCCCCTCTCTCTGACTCGCTTGAAGTCATTTTTCCCCCTTTAAACTGTTTCATGCAGCCAGTCTTTCTCGGACCTTATTTTGCCGTCTGTTCGATGCCAGTAAACAAATTGTTCTGATGGGCTTATTATTATTGCTCAAGTTCTGCTTGGATAGAGAATTAAACCTCATTATTACAGCTTGTGTGTGCGCGTGTGTGCGTGCGTGTGCGCGCTGAGAATTGCTCTATCTAAGTGAACACACGAGGGGGGGAATGTTGCAGAAAGAAAGAGGAGAAGGAGGGGGGGACTATTGCAGTGTAAATCAAATATGTAGAGTGCTTATAAATTTGTAACACATTACTGTTGCTCCTTGCTTGCGTACCATTCAAAGAGGCTTCACAGCTTTCAAGTCTTCTGTCCATCAGAAATCCGGAGCAGCAAAACGCCTCCATTGAAAGCAGCGCTTGCTTTTCTCTCCCCGCTCCCCCCCCCTTTCCGGGCTCAGTGCCCTCATTAGCGCTTTATCTACCTAGACGGCCTGTTAATTTCCCCGCTAATGTCACCCTGGAAAGGGGAAGCTTTCATGGCGCCAGCTTTGGAGAGCTATAAATGGTGTGCAATAAAGTCAGCTGAAAAGAGGAAAAAGAACAAGAATCAACCTGCAAACGGGAGGGGGGGAGAGAGAGAGAGAAAGAGAGAGAGAGAGAAAGAAAGGGAGAATGGGAGACCGCAGGCCTCTTCTGCCAAGCTCACAAATTCTATTTAAGGTGATTCCTCTGTTATTGATTGAGGAAAGTTTGGAGAGTTCTTCCACCTCGCACCTAAGCGGCTAGGAAAAGAGTGGAGAGCATTTCAGATCTAATCCCGCGCTCGTCTCGGCTGGCTTTAGATTAGAGGAGGTCACAGAGGTTTTCCAACGGGAGCCTTAAGGGGACTGGGAGTGTGAGCGCTTTCGCGCGCGGAAAAGAAAGGGGTTTTCAGTTCCTATTGCCTGTCACTCTGCGCTAGGGAGACACAGAGTGAAAATCGCCTGAAAATGTGTTGGGGGGGAGGGGCGGGAGGGAGGGAGGGAGAGAAAAGCAACCGGTAATTAAATTGCCATCTGATCCAATGGAGGTGGCTGAAACAGTCCGAAAGATCAGGAGGGCGGCCCTCTCTTAGCGCCCTCCGCCCCCTTTTTAGGGACACGTCGAACAAGATCGGGCCTGTCGTTTCATTTGCTGTTAAATCCAGATCAGATCAGGATCAGGCAAGGCCAAAGCGAAGGGTTTTTTGTCCATCACCCCCTTTTCCGTCCCCCTACCTAGGGTCCGGCCCGGCCTGGCGTTTCTTTGGTTGGTGTTTAATTCTAACCCAGCCCGGTTCCCTCCCGGGAGCAATCCCCGAGGCGAGCCGGAGCGAGCGGCACTCAGGCGTTGGCTGGGGAACTGTTTGCTCGCTGCGGAGGCCCGGCCAAGCAGCCTTGGCTTTACGCCTGATCGGTTTCTGAAGAGCCGCGCCGCTTGGCGCGAAGGCAAGGCAGCACCTGGCCCTGCTTTTCGGAGCCATCTCCTTTATTGACAGCCAGATAAGCAGGCGGGAGCGTGGCGTTTCCAGCGCTTCCTTGGAGAACCCTGCTGGGTTGCAGGGAGCCCGAGTCTTAATGGCAGCAACTCCAAACAACCCGGGCAAACACGCTGCCTGATAAGTCGTGGATCAGCGCGCCCGCCCCTCTGCAGGGAGGAAGCCTTCCGGGGGCAGCCTAACCCTCTTCGCCCCCTTGCAAAGCGCTGGTGGCCAAGAAAGCGCCGTCGACAAACAGGCAAGAGGAAGGCTGGGCATCCGGCGAGAACCAGAGAAGACCACGGATTGTCTTCCTCCCGGAGGCCTTTAGTAGTTCGGCAGAGAGGGACAACCTGAGCCCTTTGATAGGCTATTTTCCCTTTCTCGAGCCTTTTTTTTTTTTCTCGGTAGAATTTCTTTCCCCCGGTATCTCTCTCCCCACTGATGTCGAGGGCTCAGTAAATGTGTTCGTGGGAGAGAGAACCCACTTAGCGAATTAATATTTGGAGTAGAATGAAAAGAATCATTTCCTCTCATCCTGTACTTATCCTGTACTCACAGGTTACTTCACCTGGAGCCCTGTCTGTGGGAGGACCCCCGCCCCACTTCCACCCCATCCAGCAGGGTCTCCTTCAGAAATTCTTTTCGTTCCATAGAAGACTAGTATTGAGGGACCTTAAGTTGGACACTTAAGCAGGTGCTGGAAAGGTAAGTTCCAAAGTTTTGTAGAGTTAGTCTCCCTCTTAGCTAGAGGCCCAAGAGATGGACTGAGTTACCTTCCTGGTTCTTTCAGCATTTTAATTTCTCTGTGTGTGCTCACACCCTCAGCCCCAAACATACAAAGACCTCAAACATACAAGAGCCCCAAACATACAAAACCATTACTTTCAGCTGGGATTAAGGTAGATCTCCAAGACATCCCCAACCTGGGGCTTCAGGATGTTGGGGACCTGTGAATGTTCGTGCAGTCAAGGTCTCTACAAAAAAGGATGTGCGAGGATTCCTCAGCTGAATATTCTCCAAAGTTAAGATCCTGAGGGTTTTAGGAACCTATCCTAAACAGAATGTGTGGGGAGAAATGGGGCAACAATAGACTGGGCTCTCATTCTTGCCAGTTCGGAGTCTCTCCACAATAGAGAGGCCTGTGGGAAAACATTCCACCTAAGTTTGAGGTCTTTAGTAGATCAAGGATCTTCTTGTAGTTCTGAAAATGTGTTTGGACAAATGAGGGAACCATCCGAGAAAGCACTTGACAAAACAAATAGTTATGCAGACCACATTCTTTGAAGAACAACTCAGAGAACATTTTAATTTAATATGTTTATTTATGTTACTCAATATAAGGAGGGGGGGAACCTGAGAAATGACTAAAGGGAATATCTGTGCCTTGAATTTAAAGTAGCTCCAATATTTTGCAATGGGGTTGCAGCCCTCAAAATCAATTGCCCGCCTGGGGCCTGCTTCTAAGTAGTGAAGCATTAGCTTGTACAGCAAGTGTGTCAAAGGGATGAGTCGAGAAAAGAAATAGGATGTGGGGCCAGGGGAGGGGAGGGGTGGACAAGGGGACAATATTGTTTAAAGAAGAGAGCAATCTACTCTTCTGAGAGTTTTTTCTTCCAGCAGTTTTCAGGAACCCATTGCCAGACATTTTCCCCAGAAATATTCCTGAAATACTGATGTACAATTAAATCACACCTGAAACTTTCCACTGTGGCCCAGTTTCCTGGCCAAAGAACTCAATGTTGCCAGCGTATGAAGAAGGAAAACCCACAATAAAATGGAACCAGAGGTTTCCAATAAATAATAGCTAGCAATTCTTATTGACATTAGTGGACAATGTACAGGAGAGTTTGAATAGTGCCTTAATAGAAAAATGATTATCATTGCTTCCCCAAAAATAAAAATCCCTTGTGGTTCATAAAATAAAGGAACAGGCATGTTTTTAAGCTAATGGGATCCAATACAATGTATTTAAATTTATCTCTCCACCACCACCACCCAAAAAAACCCCAATCACTAACCAGACTTGGTGCAGAAGACATGCATTTAGAATAGAAGCCGGTGGTTTCAGGAAATTACCTGATTATTAATATTATTATTGATTACCAGAACCGAAGTGACTTCACAGCCCTTTTGTACACCGCTTCACAGCCTGGCTTCTCCAAGTGGACTATCTCACCAATATCACTAGAAGAGAACAATAAAGTTCTTGCTATTGAAAAAAATGGTGAGTTATAAAACTTAGCCAAACTATTACAAATAATTCTTGAACTCCAGCTCTCCTTCCTTCCACTAACCTACTCTCCCAGGAAATGTCCCTCAAGAACAACTTACATCAGGAGGACACTGCCCTGAAAAGACACAACCCCACCCTAGGGACGAGTGTTTAAAAGATTTTTAAAAAGTGGGTTGACTGGGGAGAGGGGTATCCCTGAAACAGCGTGTTCACTTCCTGAAAAGAACTTTTACTTTCCCAGGATCAGCCTCCCTAATGTTTAAAGAGAACACGATCGGTCTATTTTGTTCTCTTTTAAATTCTTTTGAGACCTGGAAGGGGGGGGAGGCAAGAGGGGAGGGGAGTCGAAGAAAGATGAGAATTTGTCCAGTTATCTCCATTCGAAATGTCCCTCTCTCCGTGCCCGTGCCAGTTTTTTTTTTAGCCGGCCAATTTTATACATAACCACACCGTTCATCCCCACTGACATCACTACAAAGCGAAAACGCGGTCAATCGTTGTCAGCCCTTATCTCCCCTCCTCCCTTGCTGCAACCGAGGTCGCCAACCATAAGCCCGAGTTAGATTCGAACTGTTCCCGAAGTTAGAGCTGGACTGTTCCAGAAGCAGAAACCTGGGAGCCAAGGTGGCTTTTCCCTGACGGCTGAGTCGTGGGCGGAGAGAGGTGCATAGACCCTTTATTTTTTTTCCGCCTTAGATAGAGACTCAGGGAAGAAAAGCCACGTCCTCTTCCAGACTCCTTGGCTCCCTTGGTCTTCAGCCTAGGTTAACCTGCCCAGGGGATTTTTCCATACTCCTTGGGCCGAAGATACTAAATACTGGGAACACAGCGGACTTTCCTGTCCAGTCCACAGAAGGAAAGAAAGCAAAAAAGAAGAAGAAGAAGAAGAAGAAGAAGAAGAAGAAGAAGAAGAAGAAGAAGAAGAAGAAGAAGAAGAAGAGGAGGAGGAGGAGGAGGAGGAGGAGGAGGAGGAGGAGGAGGAGGAGGAGGAGGAGGAGGAGGAGGAGGAGGAGGAGGAGAGAGCAGAGTAAAAACTGGCAGTGGAAACGGGGAAGGCAAAGGAGTGAGCTGGGGGGGGGAGGGGGGAAGAGCCCTGGTAGCGCAGCAGATTAAAGCACTGTTATTAACACCAGCTGCCTGCACTTACTGCAAGTTCAAATCTCCCCAGGCTCAAGGTTGATTCAGCCTTCCATCCTTTCTAAGGTAGGTAAATTGAGGACCCAGTTTGTGGGGGCAATAAGCTGACTTTGTATAAAAATATACAAAAGTATGAAGGCTATTGCTTAACGCACTGTAAGCCGCCCTGAGTCTCCGGAGAAGGGCGGCATATAAATCAATTTTTTTTAAAAAAAGGAACCCCAAAAGCAAAGATTCGGAGCTCAAAAGAAGATTCGGGGTACCTTTGAAGAGGAGGGGGAGCACTCCTCCCCCTTCCCCTTCCCCTCCCCCCCCGCCCCAATCTCTGACAAGCTTGTCCGCGGGAGTTTGTGCAAGACGGATCGAGCGCAAAGAGGCTGGAGACTCAGGCCGGCCGCCTCCACGTGCGCCTCGCCTGGCCTCGAAGTTTCAGCAATGGCCGCGGGAAGGTGAGCGAACCCGGCGCTGGGAAGCTCCTGCCTTCTCGGGGAGAAGGAGGGGAAAAAAAAAAAAAACAAGGCTTATTAGCTGAGCCGCTCTAACTGCTCTCCGCCGTGACGTCACGGGGGCAGCCCAGCCAATGAGGGAAGCGCTGGCGCTGATATTAAGGGAAAGTTAGTGCAAAGCTAAGCGCTGGCTTCTTCTTCTTCTCTCTCTCTCTTTTTTTATTGTCATTGACATTTAAACTGTGTGGCAGATTCTTATGTAGAAAATTGGCGATCTGACTTGCCAGTGACCGACTCGCAGAGGCGGAATTGGGAATCCGCGGAACATGCGCCTCCGCCTGCCCTCCCGCTAACAGGTAAAACAAAAAAAAAAAAAAAAAACATTTGTTGCTCTTTATTCCGTCGTTTTCGAGAATTTGCAGAGGGGCTTCTAAAGCCATAGACTCCCGCAATTGTTTCGGGGTTGTTGTTTTTTCCCCCCGAATTTTCTGCCCGTCGTGGATGTTTACTTTTTTGTTTCTTTGTTTTTTGCTTTCGCGTCTGGAAGCTTTCTCCCTCTCTCACGCACAAGCATGAGCGTTTGCACGAAGATTTATTTGGCTCTCCTCTTCTGCCCGGTTGCTGATCTCAAGGCTCTTGTTAAATCTTTATGGCGGGAAGCGGGTGGGGGGGGTGTTGGTGGTTTGCAGTTGCTGCGACCCTTGTTTGACGTCTGGGCTGAGCTGGGCGTCGTCGGCTAGTCAACTTCTGGAGCAGGAGAGCTGCATGCGTGCCAATGGCTAGTGAAGCAGAGAGGCATTTTATCCCCCCGTGAAGCCCCGTGTCGTTGACTGGACAGGTGTAGCCCAAGCAGTGCAATTATAGTGGGAAGCGGATAGGAAGAGCCAGGAAAACGGCCTGGACCTTCCTTTGCAGTGGAGAACCGAGGCCAAAGAGGGGTGGGAAGACCGGGACTCTTTTCCCCGCCAAAGCACCACGGGCGTTGGGGAGGGGAGGCAAGCAGGGGAAAAGTAGTTGTTGCTTATTAAAGAGGGGAATGGAAGGTTTGCTACTTGAGCGAGCCCGGAGCCGCGGCCCTCGCCTTGGTGCTCTGAAGTTCAGGCAGGCACCGAAAGAATGCAGCGCGCATTGTTGGGTAGCATTTCCTATCCCCAGTCCGAGTGATTTGAGCTTTCCTTGGGAAAACCTAATAATTAACGATTCTCACTGAGGTAGAAAGAAAAGCGCTTCGGGTTACACGGGGACTCCGGCACACCCTTGCTCGCCTTGGGCTTCAGGCAGCTTAAAAGGGCTCTGCCTTCGGGGCCGCTGGGGAGTTTGCCGCTCATTTCGGGGGACGTCAAGAGAACCTCGCCTGGCGGGGAAACTTTGGCGGTGGGGTTGCTTGTTTTGAATGAATCCGAACTGGAGCCTCAGAGTTTTGTTTTGTTTTTTTCCTTCCGGCCGTTTGCCAACCCACCCCGTCTCAGTTCACCCACGTGTTCGGTCTCACTTGGGCTCTTCGGTTTGAGGTGATGGGTACATTTTCTTCTCAGTTCTGGGTGGTTCCCGTTTGGTTCGGTTGCTGCTCCAGAGCAATACATTCGGGACCCCGAAAGTTTCAAACAAGGTAAAAAGTCCCAGGTGCAAGCTTCACCCTGGCGCGTTTTTGCAAGCTTTCCACTACTGCTGCTTTCCACTCCCAGCCATATTAAAAGACTGAGGAAGGAGGGGAGAGTAAATACCAGGCGTCAGGGGTAACCTTGTTTTAGACCCTGGTCCACAAGTTAATTCCTCCAAAATCCACACCTCGAAGCCGACCTGCTGGTTCTGTTAAAGTTAGAACCGGCAGAGTGGAACACATAGAGTTGACCTGTAGAACTTTCTCCGGAAGAATTCCCTTTAGGTCTCAACCCTGAAAGACCTTCAAATCCTGTATTGCAAATTCTACCGCTCTATCCAGTTTCCTGAGATGTCGTCTCACCCCCCGACTTTAATTATCCCGGCTTGCAGAAAACACAGGTGGTGCGTTATGGTTGGAGAAAAGGGGGCAGCCTAGATACCGGCTCTGATTTCACTTGTCAACTGTTGCCATCCGGATAAGCTTTCTCGATCCGATGAATAGGCCGTGGAATCCCGAAGTGAAGGGGAAGTTTTTTTTAAAAAAAAGGCTGGGTATGGAATGGCGGAGGAATTTCTTCCCAAAAGGTAGTGTGAAGTCTCAGGTAGACTGAGAACACTGAAAAAAATGTACACAGGTAGGCCAGAGGCGAGCAGGAAGGCGTGTTTGGTTTTTATTTTGCTTTTCTGTTTTGCTGGCGGTGGCAGCTGCAGAAGGGAAGAATAAGAATGGAAACCAAAAAAATATATGAGGAAAAGGGGGAACCGTTTCTTGGGAAACTCTGTGCTGAGTTGCCGCCTTAAGCCCTCTTATCTAAACAGCAGCGTGAGTCGTACAGGAAGGCTATCTTCTGAACGGGTTTGGCTTAAGCCGAGCATATAGAGAAAGCTGCCCATCCCTGAGAATAAATCCCAACAAGGCTTCGAATAGTTTGTTTAGGATTGCAGCCCAAGGCAGGTGAGCTGTGTTTCAAAATCTAGATGATTGGGTGGGGGTACTTAATTAGGGGAAAAAAGGATTAGTGGGATAATGGCTTTTTTTTCCTCCTCCCCCTTCCCCCATTTTTCTTTCATTCACTCTCTCGGATGAAGTCTGCAGCCTTTCAGTTCTTACCATCTCTTAAGGTGCTTTGGAACAAAAAAAAAAAAAAATTAAAAAGGAGGGGAAAAGTCCACTTTAATCTTCTCCAGTAAATGGACATTCTGGATGGGTAATAAATCAAACACCCAGCCTCGCAGGTCCTCCTCCCTAATTAGAGATGTTTATTGGAGATTGTGTTTATCCAGCTGTCACGACGAGAAAAAGCTGTGACATAATTACCTCTGACCACATAGTCTTTTATATGCATATCTCGTTGACATCCAGCGCCATCCGATCGCATTAAAAACGACAAGATCAAAATGTTGATCTTCGCAGATGGAAAGTTTTCTCCACCTTTACCTTAATTGAAACTAGCTCTGGAGGAACGGCCCGATTCAGTTCCCACTCACCTGCACAAAAAGAACCATCCACCCACGCGCACCTATATGCATTTGTATATCTCGGTGAATGTTTTATTTTTAAAAAAAGTAGTTTGTGGGTGGAATAGAGTCAGAACTCCTGGCGTTTCCCCCCCCACTCCCTAGGATGCAAATGCAAACCCACTGAAAGCTGTCCGTTTCCAAATCCACGCAGAGAACAAGGAAACAAAACACTCAAGACGATCTTTGGGATTGATAAATGTAGGGTTGTCCAGCTGATGTTTTTCTCCGAACCACCCAAGCGATGCCTAGAAAGGAGGAGGTGGAAGAGAAGAAGAAAAAGAAGAGGCCGAGAATATCTGTCTTTGCTCCGGCGGAATGTTCCCTTTTTTTTTTTTTTTTTTTTCCTCCTGCAGCGCTCCGCTTTGGAGGAAAAGCCTGAGAATCGGCGGTGGCTGCAGTTCTGGCGAAGTCTCCCTCCGCCTTTTTTGAGCCGGCTCTTCTCTTCTGGCAGCGTTTGGGGAAACCATCTGCGTGTTTCTGTTACGCGGCGATGATAAGCTAAGAATTGCTCTGTAATTGAAAATATTTTTTTTTGTGGGGAGGCTGGCTTGACAAATATCAAGGGGGCGAGTCTTTTGATCCTTTCTGCCGCTGTGTTCTCCAGTCGCTAATAAAAGTCGCATTGAGCTCCTTAGTGCCTTGATTAACAGGCAGATTAAGTGCTTCGGGGAGGGGGGGGGCTCTGGAACAGCTTGTTCCAATCAATAGCGTTTAGAAAGGCCGTCAGGATGCGCTTTGCTGATGTGGTTTCTCGCGCCTCTCTTTTCCTCTCCGTTTTCACTTTTTGGAAGAATTTTCCGGGGTAACTACGGGTAGACTTTCTTCCCTGCAGTATGAAATATTAAACTTTCTTATGGTGGGGAAAAACAAAAAAGAACAAACACGGCGGTGGCTGCCGCCTCTTTTCAGAGTTCCCCAAGGCCGAGTCCTTTCTCCACTCCACCCCCCCCCCCGCCCTTCATTTTTCTCTAATCCTTGCACACAAAAGTGCCTTCCTGCAAAACGCCTAATGCAAAAAAAAAAAAAAAAAAGAGGTTAAATCGATTCCAAACTTTTTTTTTTTTTTTTTTTTTTTGCAGATTGTTGCTAAATTCGCCAAAGCTCCGTTTAACTCGGTGTCCGGCGCATTAGAGGTTTCAAGGGCTTCTCCCCCCCAATCGAAGTCGGCAGCCGGTGTCCTGAAGGCTGAGGCGTTGTGGAGCGACCCGTCAGTGTGGGTGAATCTCTTTAGTCTGAGACTGAAGTGGACAAGAGGACTTTAAGCCCTTTTCGGGGTATTTATAAAATAGTGCTTCACAAGGCAGATCTTAATGCAAGGAGACGATCTAAGAGCAGTTAATTCAGTGATTCCTTCTGAGGGGGCACCCCTCCCCACCCTTTAAATATATATATATATTTATTTAATAAATAGATTGCACTTCCTGGGATTCAATGACAGCACTGAAACAATCTGTATCAGTTATTCACACTTCTGTCTTTATTTAGCACTCGGGAGATAAACAAAGATGCTGGTCTTTCCCCTTCAGAGAGCTGCCAAAAGCTCTGAGCGATTCGCATTTTTAGCAGCAATTCTCGCATTCCCTGCTTTGCTTTGTGTGGGCGAGCTTCAAAAAAGGGGAAAGGAAAAACACGAAATCTAGTGACTGAGAGCATTCGCAGTAGTGCCGCAAAAGGAGAAACGATCGATCCACCTACCACGGCTGCTTTCCTTGATAAGGCCAGGGATCTTCCTCTCGCAAATTCCTCAGACGAGCTCCCACACCTGTAGGTTCAAAACGTGCAAGCCATTTCTGACCGACCAGCTTGGAATTTCACCTGACACTGACCGTCACATCCAAGACGCGGCTGTATCCCTTGACAAGCAAGGCGAACCTACCAGTCATGTCTGTATTCTTATTATTTTGCTGAACACGCAAGGCAGCCGCTCGCGGGCTTGGGAGGCGTGCAGCTGCTTTTCTCGGGCGCAAGAAGCCTTGGCCTCAAAGTCCCCCGCTGACCCGAAGGCTCCCTGCGTCGAAGCCGAGTCTGGCCCACTGAGAAGCTTAACTCTCAGGAAATCGGTGAGCCCCGGAGGCTCTGCCGCTCCAGGCTCCAATAAGCAACGCCTCCCTCCAGGACCTGATTGTTAGTGCCGGCAGCCGGGTGAGAGAGGCAAAAGCCGGGCTGCGATCCTAGGCGCGGGTTTTTGTTTTTGTTTTTTCTTTCCTGGGAAGAAGCCCTTCTGGATTCCTGGCACCGTCTCCGCTTCAAACGTCTTAAGGAGAAACCCTTAACGTCTTTTGAGAGCTTGTTCTCGGTGGCAGGCCTACTAGATCCCGGGGATCGGGCTGCCAGCCTGGTGGATCGGGCACGCAGTTGCCATCCAAAGGCTTCACCGTTAAAAAGCCTTTTCCACCCCCTCTTCTTGATCCAACGGGATCTCTTGAAGAAGAGCCCCTTTTTCTCTCCCAGGTCCGTTTCTCTCCGTTTCCGAGACGGGCCGGTCGGTAATCATCAATCAATTCCCCCTCCCCTCCCTTCGAAGCCCGCCAGTCCACCCACCCACCCGCCCCGCTCCTCGCTCCGTCGGTTCCTATTTGTCCCTGGCAGGAGGGCCGCCTGGGAAGGAGCGCCTGGGAAGCGAAGGCTGCCACTTCGACGAGCCCTCAAGTTCGGGGGCCAGCCCAGGCGCCCACCTGCCCAGACCAAGTCGGCCCGACTGAGTGAAGCTCAGAAGGGGGGGGGGGCTCTCGCTTTTGGTCCCCTCCCGCGCCCTGAACTGATTTTGTCTGCCCCTCCCCCCCTTCTTCTTCTCCTTTTGGTGGTTGTTGTTTTTTTAATGCCCCCCCCGCCCCTCTCAGGAACCGGAGTAACCCCGACTTAAAATGGCGTCTCCGGTCACGGCCTCCGTCTCCTTTGCCTCCGGTGGCAGGTAGCGTCTCCCACCTTCCTGGGCCGCCCTTGGCAACCGGGCGCCGGTCTGGGGAGTTGCTTGGGCCCACCCCCCACCCCCCACCCCCCACCCCCCACCCCCCCCCCCATATGGAGCAGCCCAGGCCTAGAGAACCGTCCTCAGATCCCACCTACCCCCACCTGCCCCCCCCCTTTCGGGTCTCAGCCCACGCGGCCTCCCACGCCCTCCCTGGCCCCTTCACTCACGCGCAAAGCACGCCCGGATCTCAGGGACTCCTCGCCCTCCGATCGCTGAAGTGCCGGGCTTCGGGGCTTAAACTCGCTCCTGAGGAACGTCGACGCGCGTCTATTCCGAAGTCAAGCCCCGCCGAGTTCAGGGGAAACTTCCCTTTAGGAGAAAGCGAGGATCTGGGGAGGGCCGCCTATGTTCCCAGCCCCATCAACCAAGTTCCCTTCTCACGCCCATTCCAAGCACCCCCCCCCCACCTCATGAACCGGCCTCTCCTTTCTTGAACCCTCCTTGTAAGGCATCCGGGCCCACGGACCTCGGCTGCTCTGCCTGGCCCTTTTTCCTCGCCTCTCTCCCTTCTTTTCACATAAATCCTGCTTTGCTTTCTCACGCCCACATTCTACACGCCTGGTGCTCTTCCTTTCCCATTCTCTTTCACACATGCACATTTTAATACAGGCCCTTCTTCGCCCTTGTTCTTTCCTCTCCTCCTCCTGCCCCCCCCCATCCTTCTCTTTCAACTTTTGCTTTCTTAGTTTCAGAGGCTCCTCCGCCTTCCCTCGCCCTCTTGTCCTCCGAGTCCTGATAAATCTGCAGCCATCCCAGGCGCCCACTCTTTTTATCGATCTTTTGTGGCCCTTCTCTCCCTCTCTCTCTCTCTCCCTCTCTTTTTCTTTTACTCAGACTTGCTTCCTCAGTTCTTCTAGTCCCTTTTCTGCAATGACGTCAGATTATTCACTATTTCCCTCTCATTATTTTTTTGTTCTAGTTCCCCCCCCCCCCTTTAAATCAGCAACTAAGAAAAGGAGACACACAAGGCCTTCTGTGCCCTGAGGGAAAATAGCAACAAGATTACGGCTTCTTTCTTTTGGAGATGAAGCATATAAGTAGGTGCTAATCCAAAGAATGGCTAATTGAATGGTTGTAAAAATGATATTTGCCTGAAGATCTGGGTAGGGAGCTTGTGGCTTCTCCCCCACTCACTTTCCTTTTTTCCCCCTCTCTCTCTCCTTTGTTATTGCTGTAGTTGTTGTTATATTTCTCAAAAGAGTTAACAATGTTTTTAAACTTAAAAAAAGAGAAACAGGGAAGTTTAATTCTTTTTCATAACATCAGAAGAGTCTAAACAAATCGCACACTCGGTAAACTCGTCATGGTAACCTCCACTTTATATTTTATTTTATTATTTTATTACAACACTATTTAGAAGGGCTGATGTCCTTTCGAACCACTTGCTGACTTAACAAGTTAAGTTTTGGAAAGGGGGAAAAAAGTCCAGGTTTTCTTAATTTAGGAGTTTTTTCCCCCTTTTTCCACCTTTCTACCAAGATCCTTGTTGAAAAGCTCATTCTAAAGTTTTCCTGAAGCTGGATTGAAAAAAGATGAATAATTTAACAATGAATATTAAATTGACTGGAGGGGGTTATCACCCTCACATTAAAGGGATTCAGATTTACTGGGGCTGATTCAAGAATAAGAGTGGAAAGTACCAAAGAGAAGGGGGGGGAGAACCAGTTCATTTTAAATAGATCTAAATTAGCAACCCGAACAGCCTTTCAGCACACACCAGCAACTCAGCCCAGGAAATTCTCAAGTTCCTACTTACCTTTACGGAAGTCCTGTTCGACTCTTACCCGGTGCCTCCCCCCTCCCCTCCTTTTCCACCATTATATTCGGGTCCGATTACAAACTTAGTCCCCACTCTCCAGTTCAGTGAGGAAAATACAGATTGCCTTAGGCCTAACTACGGTGGCTAAAGGGCAAGGATTGGTCCAGCCTGTCCGGTCCGCTCTTTTCTTCAGCAACTGAAGGGACGGAAGGGCTGATTGAGCACCCCCACAAAAAAAAAAAGACCTGGAGGGGGAGCTTAAAGAAAAAAAAATCAAGATCTGCAAATAAAAGGAAAGGAAAAGAGCCAGATTCCCCAACTTCCTTTTTTTTTTTTTTTTTTTTAAGATTTGCAGGTCACCCCACCCACCTTGGTTGCACAAGGACAGGCAGCCCCAGCCTGCAAAAAATCAGCCAGCACCAAAAGTTTGTCACGGAGAGATAAATCCTGAATTTCAATTCCAGCCTCTTCAATTTCTCCCTTTCCTTTCTTTTCTGTTCAATCTCCTCCCCACCACCCCGGCGATGGGAGGGGAGAAAAAAAAACAGCCCTAAGAGAACCAGAGCCCCACGGTTTAGTGGCCCTCCGCCACTAAAGCACTAAGGCACATAGGCAGGAGGAAAGGAAGGAGGCTGGAAGAAGAAGGAGAAGAAGGAGAATGAGGGGAGGGCCGGTTGGTTGGCTGGCTGGCTGGCTGGCCGGCCGCGGGCGGGGGCCCACCCTCGGAAGGAATTGCCCGTTGGTCTTTCCAGCCAGTTTTGTGCTCTTAGGGGCCGCCGCAGTTTCTCGGCCGGGCTGCAGATGACAGTCAGTGCAT
Source organism: Pantherophis guttatus (assembly GCF_059756535.1). NCBI lineage: Eukaryota > Metazoa > Chordata > Lepidosauria > Squamata > Colubridae > Pantherophis > Pantherophis guttatus. The sequence goes on along the minus strand of NC_142063.1, from coordinate 93,310,253 downwards.
GACGGCCTGGCAGCCCATTATCCAGCTCCCATTGAGGCGTCTTTTCACTCCCATGCTAACTCCTTGGCAGAGTCGTTTGTCTCCTCATTGTACTTTCTGGAAGAATGCGATGCTTGTCAGGGCCCTCATTCAATCGCCAGCTACTTTATTGATGAGCTCTGACTTTTAGCACTTTTCACATGTCAAGAGAAGTCAAGTGTATGCGGGGCTACGACTTCATTTTATGCTTGGCGCGTTCGTGTGTCCCCCCCCCCTCCCCTCCTCCGCCTTTTCAGCCTCCTGGAATTTTGAAAGTGGGGGGAGGACGCGCCTTCCTCCTCTCTCTTCCTCCCTGCACCCCCGCCCCTCCCTCTCCCTTTATGCAAGAGGAAGTGCCTCCCCCCCACACACACACACCGCGCCCTCAACCCCCCGACCGCTCCCCATCAACGATCGGAACACCCTGAGCTCGAACTGGTGCTGCCGGTGTCACCTTAAATGCAGGCACGGAGGGGTTGCTTTGGAGTGTACTGAGGTGTATCCTAATACTCCGCCATTCAACAAATGAACTTGTGGTAGTGTGTGGCCAGAAGTTTGCCTGCCTTCGGCCCTCGGTTTTTCTGCCTGGGTGCAGACAGAAGAAACGGGACCGGAGATGAGATGCAAGATTGGGCCAAAGCTGATGGAAGCAAAAGACATGATCACACACAAACACCCATATTCACCCATGGGGGGGGGGGAAGAGAGATTTACTACTCCTCCTCCTCAATTCGCCTTGTCTTTTTTTTTTTTTTTTTTTTTTTGTAATGTCTGCGGCGGAGGGGGGGGCGAAGTCGAGGGAACCTTACAGCTCTTAGTCAACAAACGGCACGTGGAAGAAGTTTAGGCAAGGACTCTTCAGGCCCTTTTCATGAGAGCCCTCAATACACAAAGTAAATTGTGTATTTGCACTGCACTTTCCAGGCAGAAGGGAGAGAGAGCGAGAGCGAGAGAGAGAGAGAGAGGAGAGAAATTCCTTTCTCCATCACATTTGGAGAAAAAGGGGGAATGAATACCCACACATCCAACTGTAGACTTGGCTACCTCCAGGCGATTCCCTCTTGACAAAGCGCCTGTCTCCCAAATATTTATGTCGTTACCATCTGAATGTTATTTTTTCCTTATCTCCATTGTCTGGTGGAAGCTAACTGTTTAAATGCAAATGGGTCGCCTCTCCCTCCCTCTGCCCTCCCCCGCCCGCACCAACCACGGTCGCTTTGGAAAGAAAAGGGCACTCGTTTTTCAAGCGACATTATTTATTTACTCCGGGCCCTAACTCAGAGGCGAGGGGGCGGGTGTGAGCAGAGTTGATATTTTAGTTGCAGGCAAAGAGGCACTTTGGCTCTGGTAAATGAAAGCGGGGGGGGGGAGGCAGAGGAGGAAAGGAAGCAAAGGAAAGGGGAAGGGAGGGGGGAAAGAGAGGGAGAGAAACTTCAGGAAGGCCCCGGTGGTATTATTTTGGGATAACTTGAGAACAAACCAAGAAAATACCTCTCCAAAGCCAAAACGGCTAAGCTGGGCAACTGCCCTCCGCTCATCCTTGTTGTCCCCAAAGTTTCGGATCTGAGCTAGGAAAAGATAGAAGAGGAACCCAGGGCAAATGGGGGAGGGCGGGGGGGGGATCCAAGCGAGGAGGAGCGGGAAGGCGGGGGGGGGGAGAGAGAATGAGAGAGAGAGAATGAGAGAGAGAGAGAGAGAGAGAAGCCGGTGCATTCATATTCAAACAAATGGGCCAATTGAACCAGGCAGTGTGAGTGAACATCCAATCGGCAGCTGGGAGGCAATGGCGTTGCTTTGCATAAAGCAATATTTTGTGTGGGAGCGAGCCGAGCATTTGCATGCGTGGAGTGATTAGTGGGTTTGAAAAGCGAACCCTGGCTCAGCCTCATTTCCCGCTCTGGTTAAGGCGCGGGGAGGAAGTGTTTTGCTGGGAGATGATGACAGAGGTCAGCCTTTGCTAATGGGCCGACGGAGGCGAGGCAGAGACTAGGCGCACACGCACATTCATACCCTTGAACCATCCCCAATCAGCCTAGGTGTGCTCTGGCTCTCTCCCTCTCCACCACTCTCCCCGCCCCCCTCCCTCCTCTCACATCCTCTTTCTTCTTCCCTCTCCAGTCAGTGTCAGCCCATTTTATTGTCAATCTCTGTCGCCTTCCCAGGAACTCAAGATCACACAACCAGCAGCGTCACTGGAGAAAAACTCTTTTACTGGCAACCCTTTTTGAGACACCGCCGTTTCAAATCACGGGCGCTTTTTAAAAACTGTTGACAAGAGCTTTGACAACAAGACAGGATGCCTCAAAAAGGTGAGTCTACTTGTTTCTTCTCCTTAGGCTGCATGCTGCCTCCCACCTCCTGTCTGCCTTTCTCTTTCGCCCATTCTCTCTCTCTCTCTCTCTCTCTCACACACACAGAGGCATTCCCCCCCCCCTTTTTTTTCTTATCTCCACTTTTATATTCCGGAGATGATCCTGGGAGATGCATCAGTCTCAAAGCTAGCTTACTTCCTCCTCTTCTTTCATGCACCCTCCCCGCCCCGAAAACAATCTTGCCTGACGAAGCAATGGCTGCAGCAGGGCCGCCAGACTCCCTTAGCTGCCTTTGACTGGACAGTACCCTCCTCCCAGACTGGTCTCTTCTGACTAAGGGCGACAAGCTCGCTCGAGGCTTGTAGGGACTCCCAGAACGTGCGTGGTGGATGTGACCGGGTGCCACCAGGTTTTTCTGTTGTTGTTCTACTGCGCCCGCCTGGCGCTCATTCATAGATTGCTTTCTGTGAGGTGACTGGATCGATCCGAGTGTGGATGTCTCCCCCACCCCAGCTCTTTCCCCTTTACTTTTCTTGCTTTGTATTCCAATGAGGCAGGCGCCTGTGTCTTGTTTGGGTGAGGAAGGAGTCCCGTTTGGGGGGCTTTATTTATGGATCTTTTATTCATGTGCCTGGTGATAAGCAAATGAAAAAAAAAAAGAGGGGTGGGGGTTGGTGGTTGTAGCGTCACCTTCTAGGCCAAGTCAGCTCTGAGTAGTTGCTGTGTCCGGGATGGTCTGAGCGAGCCTAAAGGACTGTCACTCTCAATCAAGCAGCCCCCAGATCTCCCCAAACTTATCCGCCCGCAGAAGAAAAGGAACCAACAGAACTTTCTAACTTGACCATCACCTGGCTAGAAGTTCCAACTGTTTAAACAAAAACAAAGGGGGAGAAAAAGGAAACTGGAACCCATCCACCCCCCCCCCAAAAAAAAACAGCAGGAAAGAATCGAGTTCCCTTTTCTGCACCTCTTTCACCACCGGTTCTGTGAAATCGGAAATCTCCTAAATTTTGCGCTCCACAGAACTTGCGATCTAGTTTCGAAATGAAAGAGAGTTTCTGCTTTTTATTTCATGCATTGGATTTTTCAAATGAACATTTCCTCCTTGTCTGCTTGGATGTCTCCCCTCCTCCTTTTTTTTTTCCTTTTTTTCCCTTTTTTTAATTGTTCTCCCAGCCCCAGTGAAAATTCAGTACAGTTGTTAGGATGCTAGAAAAGTTTTCCGCCACTTCCCTCCCGCAGCACTTTAAGGCTATCGCTTCCTGCCCACGCAACATTGGTAGGGAAACATCTCATTGAAGTAAATGGCGCTCACTTTTTGAGCCAACCTGCACACGGAAATTGCTGCCTACCGGGGTCACTTAAAAGAGTGAAGGAAGAAGCAAATTTCTCTCTGCGATTTCTTTAAGGTCTCTCAAGGGAACGAAAAATCCACTGACCTTTGCTAAAACTCCTTCAGACCCGCGGCTTCCAAACAACAACAACAACAACAAGGGCAACAGCAACAAGGGACCCAACCAGCAGCACCACCCCCGGAGAGCAGTAGCGAAGAAAGTTTTCAAGGCTGGCTGGAGTTCTTGGAAAAACAGCGAAGCTTTTAAGTGGCGGCTGCGGGCTGCGGGCCACGGTAGGCCTAAAATAATAACTGGGAGTCTTTGGCGATATTTTTCTTTTAATAGTCGGCGACCTTTGCAACCGTCTCCACGCCGTTTGGAAATAGCGTTTGTCTTTTTGGCTGATTTGTCACGGGATTGTGAACATTTACCCTCGCAAGAGCCGACTGTGCTCGCAACAGCATCCTCAATTCGAACAGACCAGGTCCCGATTTGGAGGCGGTTTTTCAAGGAAGGCGGCGCAAATTAGGCCTAACCGGCTGGAAGGAGAGCAATAATAATAATAATAATAATAATAATATATTTTTTTTAAAAAAAAATGGAAAGCGAGAGCAGGAGGAGGACACCTGGGACTGGTGGAGGGCTGCGTGGCCCCGGCCGCCGCGGCGTCTCTCTCTCTCCACGAGCACAAAACGCAACGTGAGAAATTGGCTGCTTCGTGGCGAAGTGGGAACTGCTCCCCGATGGGGCTTCCGCGCGGGTGTGTATATATATATGTGTGTGTGTGGGTCGTGTTTTTCTCGTGGACGCCGCCTGGCCCTTGGATAAGCCCCGGCCTCAACTTTTCCCGGTCCTGAGGTGGGCGGCCGAAGAGCCAAGACTGTAGAGCTCCGAGAAGCCAAAGTTTCCGCGTGGATAAAGGCGGCGGCTACCAAACTAGCAAAGCCTGCCCCCCTCCCACCACCACCACCCCAGAACCTCGGTCGGCAGCAGGCTTAGCAGGGCAGAGTTGTTGGGGGAGCCGGAGGTGCAGAGAAGGGGGCTCCAGCTTCGCCTCTAGCTGGGCCAGGCCGCTAATCAGGTGCCTCTCGGCAGCGGAGTCAATATTTACCCCTGGAAGGTCCTTCACGCTGCGGGAAAGGCATCGCCGCGGTTCGCTTTCTTGCTTTTTTAAATGGCTTCGGGAGAGCCGTCCAAACCGGGCCCAGTTTGGACTCCGGCCGTCCGCCTTGGCCTCTTTTTCTTCCCCCGGAGAAAGAGTACAATGGATCTCTGTGGGGAAAAAACAGGAATGTAAAAAAAAAAAAAGGCTTTCTTTAAAACAAAATCAGGGGGAAAAAAAGCTTTCTAAATAAATAAGTAAAGAGAACGTGGGAGGAGAAGAAGGAATTGAAAGCGAGCACCGTTTCATTATTTTATCTCCTTTACCTCTCTCGGTTTTCTCTCTCCCCCCCACCCTACCCCCTTCTTCTTCTTCTTTTTTTTTTTTAAAAGAAAACCCCTCTTGAATAGCTTCTTTATTGTAATTGTCTCACCCCAATTGAGCACCCCACTGCGCTGTTGTATCTTTTTACAACCCTTAACAACTCGCACCAGTAACATAATTACCTCCAGATATTTATAACGAGAAATTACTTCTCTATTTTCCTCCTGCTAGGCTGGGAACCTAAAAGAAAGAGCTGGGATAAAATGCACACACATCAGGAACTACAGAACTTTTTTTTTTCTAATGTTTTGGAAGGAAGGAAGGAAAGAAGAAGGAGGGAAGGAAGGAAGGAAGGAAGGAAGGAAGGAAGGAAGGAAGGAAGGAAGGAAGGAACACCCACTGAAGTCAGGCATTGGGGCTGCCCAGATCCTGGGCCAAGGCAGGCCTAAGGCTGGGAGGAGAGGACGTTTCCTTGTTCTTTATACATGGAAGGGCTGTTGGTACCTTAAGCTGGAAACTGCCTTGCCCGAGCAGGAGAAAGCTAGATGGCTCTTGCGCTCTAGGTTTGGGGAGGGGGATAAAATGGAAGCCATTGTTTGCCTTCCATGAGCTTTGTGCTGGCAGTTCTCACCCCCTCCTGGTCTTACTTTTCAAAGCAGTGAGGCGAGGTAGACAGCGTGTGTCACAGTACAGTGAAAGGGGGGAAGATCTAAAGACCAGAAAGAAGTTAACCAGAATGGGTGGATTTCTCTCTTCTTTCCCTTTCCCTTCTCCCTGCTCTCTTCTCACTGAGGGAAAAAAGGGGGATGGGATTGTTAGTGCCTCTTGAAAAATTGTTAGGGGTTGTTAGTGCCTCTTGGGGGGGGGGGAAATACTTTCGGTTTTCTCACCAAAAAGTAATATCCAACTAATTTAAAATGCCTCAGGTGAGAGATTTGCACAAAACCGGAAAATGTCTTTCTTCTCCTGCTTTAGTATTTATTGTGGTTATTATATTATATTATTTATTATATTGTATCTTATATATGGTATCTTATATATATAGCAAGCGTTCCTTGTTAGACCAGAGAAAGTTCTGTTAGACCAGAGAAAGAATATGTTATATACTTGCTTCTATAAAAATCAACTCAAAGTCAAGTTGTTGGAGGGTGTGTTTGTTTATTTTTAAACAGCAGACATACCATGGAACAACATTTTGCATTCTTGCAAGAAGCACTCCAATATTATTAAGGAATGGGACTATTCCCAGAGAGTTTCAAAGTGAAGAAAAGCTGGACACATGAGTCTTTTGAACTGTTTTTCTTCTCAATCCATGCTTGCTGTCCACCTTTTCTTCACTTCTAAACTCTCAAGAATAGCCCCATTCTTGAATGGGGGAGGGTGGGGCAGGCAGAGGGAGGGAAGGATGGATGTAAACTAAACGGTCCTTAATTTTATTTTTCATGCACTTTTCTTCTTCATCCTAGTGGGAAAACTTTAATCAGCACTACACAGATGTGTGATTCCTTAAATTGCATGAGAGGAGAGTCCACTCATAAATCAGGCAAGTTTCAATCCCCTCCTCTTCTTCCTCCTCCTCCTGTGTTCCCCTATAGCATAATAATGTGAATGGGTCCATATTAGGGGTTAAAAGTGACTGACCAGTCTCTCTTCTCACATGGTAGCTGATGTATTGAGTGAGCTCAAGAGTTCCTCAGAATGTGATTTCTCTTGCATGGTTACATGAAAGATTCAGTGATTTGTTATTAAAGATATCAGGGTTGGGAGAAAACAAACAAATAATAAATTAATAAATTTTGGGGCCTTAATTGAGAGGCGATAGTTTGAATGACTTCTTAGACGTAATAATACTGGAACTGCCAACCTGCTTCATTACCTTGGTTAATATTGATTTTATCACTGACAGAGCCCTCTTCCCGAGCCACGTGGGATCTTGCTTCATCGGTCCACAATGCAGAACAGTAAGTGGCTCTTCCTGTCTTTTGGGATGCCAGCTTGAGCATGTCGAGTTGAAAAGGTGGCTTGGCTTGGGTGGTAAGGTGGCTGGGAAGAGAGAATATTACTCATTTTGAAAATAGCCTTCATAGTGGAAGAGAAAGCTGAAAGAGATTGGATGAATGCGGTTCCTTGGACTCTTCCACCAAGAGATGAGGCTTTTGAACTTGGGGGGAGGGGGAAACAATGTGTGGAGATTCTCCTTCTTTGTCCTTAAGAACATGTTGGAAGGATGGAAACCATCCAGCTCAGAAGAAGCTTTTTCTTTGTAATTGCACCTAATGGAGATGGGGTGAAAGAATATATTTTTGTGGACTGACCCACTGTAAAATTCATCTGCTCCTGGATTCCTCGGCAGCCCTTCAACTATGCAGATTCTTTCTGAGTGTTGTAGAGGGACATTGTGAGAATAATGCTCTGCATGGGGAGGACACAAGCAGGTTTCTAGAAGTCTGGTTCTTTTCCTTGGCTCTCAGTGCTATGGATTCCTGTCCACTTCACACCACCCCTTTCCCCAGCATTCTCCATTGATGGGCATGACAGCCTCTCTGGCAAGATATAGTGGAGCACTGAGGCCTGTGTAACTTTTGCATATCCTAAAACTAGAAAGGGAGGGAGGGAGGGAGGGAGGGAGGGAGGAAGGAAGGAAGGAAGGAAGGAAGGAAGGAAGGAAGGAAGGAAGGAAGGAAGGAAGGAAGGAAGGCTGGAAGGCCGATTCATTGCATTAAAGCATGTCTCTCTATTTGTTGTGGTGTAGTAAAAGCAACAACAACAAAAAAGGTGAGCTAGTTGAAATCCTCAATCTGTCGTTGCAACTTTTATTAACCTGGAAGGAAATCCCCTTAGCATGCAAGGTATTTGTCGAAGAAGGCGTGGTGCTAGGGCGATGGAAGCCGCTAGATCCAGGCCGATCGTTTTATCAGTCTGGAGGGTAAAGCAAAAAGTTAGAAGAGACCCTCCTTTTGGTATATTGTCATAGTCAACCCCAGCACCCTCCAAAAAGTAAAGTAAAGTAGAATCGCTCAACTGGAATCCAGAAAACAACAGCGCCTGGGGCAGTTCTTTACTAATGCCCTAGCAATGAGTTTTATTTCGAAACCCAGGCGAGTTGTCCCTGGCATTAGGAATTCCCGAATCATGCATTTAAAAAACAAAACAAAAACGTCAGCTATCCTCTTTGGCGCCTAGGCACAGAGGCGTAATACAAATAGTAAGGGGGACCTTAGCACGCTGCCAGACTGAAAGGCTGGGCGATTTCCACCACAAGACGGAAGGCGTTCACTGAGAAAAAGATGATGCTGGTTTGTTAAGTGTATTTTAGGCACGGGGTTGGAAGCCTAAAAGCGCGGTGGGACGGGGGAGGCGGTCGTCCCAGATCTCGAGAGGGCCGTTCCCAGTGGCCAGCTGAAAGGGCTTCGTTAGTGCCTTCCTTCCGGGACTCTCCGGAGCTCGGAGAAAAGGGCCTCTCTTTGATCTGGGTGGGATGCCCTTCCAGGAGGAAGAACTGTTGTCTCTGCCTCTACCCTCGCCAGGCCTTTCCGCAGGCTGGAGGGAATCCCGAGTGACAGTGACAGGAAGTGGGGGAGCCGAATTCTGGAGAAGAGGTGCCAGGAGTCACCTGGATATTGGTTTTCCCCAAATCTGGCCACCATTGACTCCCAGCCGCGTCGTTTCCCGGGGAATTGGGTGGAGCACAGGTGCTTTCAGCACCAGAACGAATACTCAAAATCCCCGCTATTTCTAAAACCCGCTCCGGGTTTCCCTAGGGCCGTGATTTCGTCGCGCAGCTCCGCACCTTGAGCGAGGTGACTCGGCCCCAGATGGCTGGACACTTCTTTAAAACCGATCGGGCGGTTTGTTTGCTGATAAACCCGCTTAGCCTTCCATAAGAAAGTCTGCCTTGTGGACAGCAAGTCGTGCTAAGAAGCATAAAGCGGCTTATTTCTTTGGAGGGAGAGACGGCCGGAGTGGAGAGCTGGATAGTCCTCCCAGCCTTTATCTTGGTGGGAAAGTTGCTATCCCGGATTGTTCGTGGATTTGGGGAAAAAAAATTGCTCCTCTTGTGCAGCGTGCAGGGAAGGCGAGTTAGCTCGCAAGTTACTCCTGAGATCAAGGTGAGGCTTGATCCGTTGAGATGGACGGTGCCCTAATTTCCCCAAAAGTTATGCCGGTAAAAATAACCTGGAGGTCTTTGCAAGCGATTCCCATTTTGAAGCATGTATTGTGTTTCTTTTAAATTTACTGTAAGGCAGCCACCCGTCCCTGGCCGGTAGTTGTTATTCGGTTGAGCTTTTAAAGCCTAAAGATCCCTCTTTAGCATGCAAACTCCGTCGGGATTCCCTTGGAGAGAAGTGCAGTCGAGACTCGGTCGCGGAATCGGCTTTCAATAGCTTTGCTTCCCTCTCTTGTCTTCTTCGCTGGATTCGCTCGCTCTTGCACGTAACGCCGGCTCTCTTTCCATCTCCTTGGCTTTCGGAAGCTGGCTTGGAAGTAAGCCCCATTGAGCACAGCGGGGCTTGCTTCTCTAAGGAGTCCCGCAGAAGCTCCGGCCAGGCTACGCCGGCCCTTAGGCGGCTCCAATCCGGCGCCCCTCCTGATCAAATCCCAGGTTCGACTCGCAGCCTCGGCTTCCCTGGATCCCGGGGCTTTTGCACCCTTTTCTCTGAGCTCAAGACTCGCTTGGCTGTGTAGTTTCCCGACTGGGGGGTGGGAAGTACCCCCCTCCCTGCAACCGCGGGGTCCCTTTCTGTGCCATTACGCCCCGAGGCCTGTTTGGGGGGGTGAGTTTCCGAGGTCCGTGGCGCTGAGTTTTATCTGCGGGCTCCTTTCGGGGGTCCCTCCGTGGCTGGGCTGGGGTAGCGTTGATGAAGATTTCCTGCTTGAGGTTTGACTCGTCCCTGGAGAAATTTCTGAGAAGGCCGCCTTGAGAGAGCGGCATCCCCTCTGTGGCCGGGCCTCCCTGCCCAACACGAGCGTCTTTCCTGGGAATGGCAAATGCCTTTGCACTAGATTCCCTCCCGACCCCCATTCCTCCATCCTACCCGCAGGGGAAAAAAAAAAAGAAAAGAAAGCCCGCCGGGATGATTTGGGTGGAGGTCGCGGCCAGTTTGCCCGGCTTTGTGTGCAGAACTCCTGCGTGTCTGCAGCACCGCGCATCCAAATTGGGACCATATGTTTTCCTCTTAGATGGCTCGCCCGAGAAGCCGAGGCGCATAATCATTGCCACTGGGCTCGAACTGCCTGCCTTCTCCTGGGAAATTAAGGCATTGATTAAGGCTTAATCTTTTTTTTTTTTTTTTGCACGGAATTTGGGAGTTGGGCTGCCTTCCTTGAGGCGCGGAGGACGAAAGGCGTCTCCGCCCCTCCGGTGTGCGAGCGAATGGCCTCCATCGGCTTCTGTGTGGGGGGAAAGTGGGATGTGGAGGCTTAGGAAGAAGAGCTCTCTCCTCGGTGCACCTCGCAGGCCCCAGAGCTCCGAGCACCCAGTGGCGATGGAAAGCCCCCTCCCCACTTTATGGGGAGCAGAAGGGGGCACCTCCTGCTGCTCAGAACTCAGCTCCGGACTTAAGACTGGCCTTAGGCCTCCTCAGGATGGGGGGGGCGGTGACGATCAAGATTTCTCTGCAGTCCAGGCCAATATAGGGTGGGGAGAGAAGGAGAGGAGAAAAGGAGGATCTGGGTGCCGGTGTTGAGCATAGAAGCTCTCCAGGAAACAAGCACTTGGTGGAGGGAAGACGAGAAGGGGAGAAAAGTGGGCCTCGGATCCCGCCCCCTCCCCAAGCTGCCTTCCTTGAGCTCCTTCCCGGTCAGCAACTCCATCCTAGAGGCAAAGAGGGCCGCTGTTTCCCCGTTAGAGATTTTTTTGCAGCCATGGCTGGTCAGTTCTCCAGTGGCCTTTACGCGAAGCCTCACTTTCCCCTCCTCCCAGCCCGCGTCTCCCCTCCCCTCCTCTCCTCTCCTCTCTCCTCTCCTCTCCCCACTGCTCTCTCCAACTCTTGTCACTTCGGATTTATCGCGGAGGCAGCGCGCCCCTTCGGTGGTGTCCGGATTGACCCCGTGGCTACCTTAAAAAGTCGCATCTCCTCGAAGGGATAGCTAGGCGAGTTCACCCTCGTCGGAGTGATACCCAAATCCGGACAGAAAGGGTCGTTTTTTATCCTGCTCCCGTTTGTCGTGGCGATGCAATATCCAAGAGCGGAGCACTGTCACAAAGTGACAGGTCTGCTACAAGTGCTCCAACTGATCTTTTCAATTAGCCTCCCATGCATGATCCGGGGCGACTTCCGCCTATTTCCAGAAATTAAGCTCAAACTTGACGTGCAGCTAGTTTTATTTTAAAGACAAATGTCAGAGAGACTCATCATATTTTCCTCCTCTTCTATATTTGGAGCTTATTTATTGCTAAGAAGCCGAGGCTCCTGGAGTCAATTTAGCAGAAGGCTCCAAAGAGAGAAGGCGAGCAGAACAGAAGCAGAGAGAGAAAGAGGGGAAGAGAGAAAGAGAGAAAGGAGAGAAAGAAAGAGGCCACATCTTCTCCAGGGAACCTTTTTTTCCTCCAAAGCTTAAAGTTGCAGGTTGGGGATCCTTTTCCAACCCCTTTTGGGAGTCTTGCCTTTGGCCGGGGTGGGGTGGGGGGGGCTGTGCGGAGAGGATGCAGACCAAGCTGGTGGCTTTTCCTTAACAACCCCGGTGTCCCTTCTTCTCTCTCCCCACCTTTTTTACCTCCAAAGCGTGGGGGGGGGGGAGAGGCGACTTTCTCGGGGATGGCACAATTTGGGAGAGGGGGAGAACCAAGCAGCGTGGGCTTCTTCCCCTCTTTGCGGAGCCGGGCATTGTGTGGGGAGGGGAAGGGAAGGGAAGGGAAGGGAGGGGAGGGCACCCTTGCCTGGCCGGAGCTACCCGGTGCTCCCGGAGCCGAGCGCCGGGCTTCCGAGGCTTCCGTTCCACCCCACCTCTCAACCCGAGAGACGGGCGGCTTTTTTCCTCCTTTTTCTTTTTTGCTGCCTCCCCCACTCCCCTCCCTCCCATCATCCGCCGCCGCCGCTTTTCCTTGCTCGCTCTTGCCAAATCTGCTGAAAGGATGACGGCTGAGTGGAAGAGTGTAACCAAATGTTGCTCTTCTGGACAGAGCCGGCCGTCAATGGATTCGGCATTTCGCCTAGAATTGGGGGAGGGGGCCGGAGAAGGAAGCCGGGGCGGTGGGACAGGAGAGCCGATAGCGGAGGAAACCCCCCCCCCTTGTCCGTCCATCCGTCCCCCCCCCCCCGGTCCACACACACACACACACATACATACACACAGACGGGGTTGTGGAGGTGGGCTTTTTCTCAAGGGAACGGTGGTGTAGATTTAGAGCCGTGCCTGTCCGTGTGTCGATTTTGAAGTGACAGAAGGCGATTCCCTTTCTGTGCCTATAACCTAGACGGCGGCTGTCGCGGCTGCGAGACTGGAGGCTTTATTGAAACGCTTCTTTCCTTGGAGAAATGCCCCCCCCCACACACACCTCCCAAGTGCTTCTTCCAGGCCCACCTCGTGGGACAGAGCTGCTTGCCCTCGATCGGCTCTCTCGCCTCCCCCCGTCCCGTCCCTTCCCTGCCTCCCTTTACCGCCCCCCCCTCTTCTTCCGCCCTTGCCTTTATCATGACCTAGGAGGGAGCTGCCGGCTCTTCCAGGTCTCCTCAGGTGACCGAGACTTCCATTGTCCTTCTTTTCCTTCGCCCACTTCGCAGGTCACAGCGGCGTGAATCAGCTCGGAGGTGTGTTTGTCAACGGGCGGCCGCTGCCAGATTCAACCCGGCAAAAAATCGTGGAACTGGCCCACAGCGGGGCTCGGCCGTGCGACATCTCCCGAATCCTGCAGGTGAAAACGCCAGTCGCCTTCCCAGTTGGAGCCAGCCTGGGGCTTCTTGCCTTCTTGGAAAAACAAGGGAGGAGGAGGAGGAGGAGGAGGAGGAGGAGGAGGAGGAGGAGGAGGAGGAGGAGGGCTTCCCACGGCTGCAAACTTCCCCGTCCAGCTTTCTGGGGGGGAAAAAGAATAATGACTTCTGCTCAGTCCAGCGGTTTCTCCAAATCATGGGAAATATAATATATATATATATATATACCATAGTCTGTCTCTGCCTTATTTGTTTGTGGTCATCTAGTGCTTCAAGTGGTGCCTTAGTTGACCTGGGAATGAACTGGGCGAGGATAAGAGATAGCCGTATATCCCCAATGCCCTTCTTGGAAATTTCTCCATTGCATTGGGGATGGGGGATGGGGGGAAGCTAAGGTGTCCTCTCCGCCCGGATGTAGTAGCTTCTGTTCTCTGCCTGCATGTATTAAGCAAAGGCTGCAAAACCAGCAATACTCAAATAATCGCCTTTGCTTCGGCAATCCTTACCCCCTCGAGAAGTTTTGGCCAGGTATTTGGCTTTAGGAATGCAGTCGAATTCGTCTCTTGATAGGTCAGCTCTACAGCCCCAATATCGCTTCCCCAGGAATGTGTCTGTTTTGAAAACTGGTCTGAAGATGCCGTTGGTAGCTTATCTACTAAAATCTACTATTTGCCAGCTTTCTTCAGTTTTTCTCTCCCTTCCCCTGTGTCAAAAGACGTTTTTTTTTTAGAACAAACATTTCACCTTTGTAGCATGTAGGGTCCCAAATGTAATCTTTTTTTTTTGAAAAGAAAAGAAAAGAAAAAAAAAAAGAAACCTCTCTTAAGTAAGTTCTCATACCATTGAAGGTATATTTTTGTGTTTATAGACCCATGCAGATGCAAAAGTCCAAGTGCTGGACAATCAAAACGTAAGCTTGTCATTGTTTAATGCCTACTTAAACAATTTTATTTTTGTCTTGAAATTATTAATAATGTGATTTTCTGTCCACTTCCCTGATGCAGGTGTCGAATGGCTGTGTGAGTAAAATTCTGGGCAGGTATTACGAAACTGGCTCCATTCGACCGCGGGCAATCGGAGGTAGCAAGCCGAGAGTAGCGACTCCAGAAGTTGTAAGCAAAATAGCGCAGTATAAGCGGGAGTGCCCCTCCATCTTTGCTTGGGAGATCCGAGACAGATTACTATCGGAGGGGGTCTGTACCAACGATAATATACCCAGCGTAAGTTCCTCGAGAATCTCCTTTCTGTCTGACCTAGAACAGAGCCGTAGATAACCATTCCCCCACCTTGTCTTTTAGCTCCGCAGTCTTCCCTTCTCTGTCTCACTGTCCCTCCTTCCATAGGGGCAAAACTTGCAGGAGCGCTTGTGAGGGTGGGGTGGGGTGGGGGTGGGGGTGGCAAATTACTCGGGACTCACTCTTGGCTTTAAAGCTCTTGGGGATTTAAAGAATAAAAATATACTGCTTTTGACTATCCGAATTGCAAAAGAAATATATCTAAAAATCTAAATTTAAAGGGGGGGGAGTGGGGAAATCTTTCTGTGTGACTTAGAAATGGCATCCGGCACAGGGAGATAGACATAGGTTGAACTGTTTCATCTGGGCATTTCTTTCTAATTTGAAGAGGATGAGGCATTTTTTGCCCCAGGCTATTCACTTCCCAAAAGAAGTGAAAGGAAAGTACTCAAGCTAACCCACCCGGGCCCTGCCAAAAGGGATCTAAATTTGGCTGCCTCCGCCAAATACGTTTGAAGGCACAGCTGAAGCCAGAGGTCTCTTGTGCCACTTGCTTTTCACTAGTTTTTTGTCTCAGGCTCCGTAGCATATGCCTTGCCTCCTGAATGCATCTCCCATTCCCCCCACACCACAGTCCTGGGATGGCAGCCTAGCGCTACATCCTTTGGGGAGGGGGGGGGCGGTTGGCATTGATCAGAGTGGCCCTACTGAAAGCCGGGAGCTTGCAATGAATGGAGCAAGAGGGCCAGGGATGATCTGTGTTTTAAGGGGCTGCTCGCTAAGGAACCCTGGTGAAATGAATGGCGGGCACGATCCGGGGAAGCCCAGTGAGTTTTGTTTCACTTCTGGCTTTCTTCTCTGGGTGGACAGTCCCGATCTGTGGCTGGGATGGGAAAGGGGGGGATGGGAAGGGGAGGGGGGGTGAGGTTCTGTACCACTGTGGCTGCCATTTGGTGGAATACAATTTCCCTTCCAGGTCTCTTCGATCAACCGAGTCCTACGCAACCTGGCTAGCGAAAAGCAACAGATGGGAGCAGATGGAATGTATGACAAGCTAAGAATGCTGAATGGGCAGACAGGAACGTGGGGCACCAGACCTGGGTGGTACCCGGGGACGTCTGTCCCAGGACAACCAACGCAAGGTAGGCAGGGAAGAGAGGTCAGTCAACTGCTCCTTCCCTTCTCCTCCCAGATCAATCTGATTTCTCAAATGATCCTTCAGAGCCTAAAGGGGCAAACTCGACAGAGGTCTACCTGACTCGTTCCTCCTCCATTTCCAACTTCCTTCTCACTCTCTACTCTGCCTCCCTGGGAATGCCCACTGAAAGGACGTTTGATAAAAGCAGTGATTTTTCAACCCACTTCCCTGAATCCCACCCTTGATCTAGGGAGACTTCCAGACAGTGCCAGGATAGAGGGTAGACTAGGCAGTTAAAAAAAAAAACCATGGAGAAGAGCCAGTGGATGAAGGGCTTAACAATGGAGGGACCGGACCCAAATTCATCTCCAACCACAGAAACTCCCTGGGTGACTTTGAGCCAGGCATTTCTCTCAGTCCAACCTCCTCCATAGGGTTGTTGTAAGGACAACATGGAAGAGGGAGCACTACTGATGCCCTACATTTGCTAAGAAAACTTCCCAAGTCGCCAGCAGCAGAGTTTCAGGTTGTTTTTAAATCAAATCCCTACTCAACCGCCCGTCCCTTTCTCCCAATTAAAAGGCATCAGATGCTAACTCGCTGATAGACTGTGAGCAAATCCTCACTGTATCAGTTTGCTTTGGAAGCTTAATTAACAAATGATGGAGCCCTGAGTGGGAAGAAGCATCCCCAATGATGGACATTGCAGTTGCAATTCTTCGTCTTTGAGGACCTGACTAGTCGACAGAAGAATTACCGTCCATACCTCTTGTAGAATCTTGCCTTTATTTGCCGGAAAATAAGTATTGGAATATCGAAAATAAGTATTGAAGGGAAGGGAAGGGAACAAAGAGGCAACCTGAGCAGGAAACTCCTGCTGTTGTGGGTTGCTTGTACTTGTTCCTTTTAGACAAGGCTTTGGCATTTTGAAACCCAGGCTGGAGTATATTTGGATTTGTTTTTTCAGGGGACTCCAAATTCAGGGGTGGATCACTGCTGGCAGGCTCTGATGCCAGCTATGCCTGGGCATCCCCAGCTTGCTTGTGGTTGGGGAAGAGGCATGCTTTCACATCGCCTTGGCTTGAGTTTACTCCCTTGAGGATCGGGGCTTCCCTGTTGTTTGTGTGTCCTCTCTTGGGGTGGCTCTGGTCAGCTTTTCCAGCATCCAGTAGCCAACACCCTACTTTGTGTTGTCTGGGAAAGGAGAAAGAAGAGAAGAAGCCAGAAGAGAGACCGAGAAAGAGAGAGAGAAAGAGAGAGAGAGAGAAGGAAAGAAAGAAAATCAGTAACAATATGCAGAATATCTGGTACAAAGGATGTTTCTGTCACACACAAGAATTTGTTATGGGAACAATTCTGTCGCTATGTAATTGCTCATTAGAGATCGTTTTGTTTCTCATTAAGGCGACATGAATAAGCGTCTAGTTGAAGGAGACAGCTGTAGAAATGTTCCACAGGAGACCTCTGGACACGATATGGCACCGTTTGCCAATTAGACATGTCAGTTTTAAGAGAAGGGAGCTTTCTAGGAGGGACCCTCAGAAGACCAGGCCCCAAGCCTCATCTCTGGGAGGGGGTGGGGGTTGCATTGGTGGCTGAAATTAATGGAGGACTGAATCCAATACTGATTTTCGGGTATGTTCTTCCCCCTCCATCCCACTATTCCTTTGGACCTCAACACTGAATTCCCCTTGGGAGGAAGCAAAATATCTACCTATCAGCTTTATGCATTGTGTGTAGCCACTGTGGCAGGGATGGTGGGAACAGGTTGGATCCAGGAAGTGAAATATGTGCTGCAGCAAAAGCAAGAAGGACCCTCGTCACACCTTCAAAGCTAGTGGCTCTTTCAAGACAGATCTACAGCTATTTTTTCAGCTATTCCCATTTTCACGTCTTTCATGAGCCAGAGCAAGCTCATTCCTCGAAAATGTGTCCCGCCCGCAATAAATCTGCCTTGAAAGAACTACCAGCTCAAAAGTTTCCCATTGCTTTTTTCCAAGGCTCCCAACTGTCTTATGGTGTCCTGAAAAGCATCTGCATTAAAGCATGGAGGCATTGGGCATTGCTGTTGTCTAAGGACTGCAATGGGGCAGCCTGGGACAGCCAAACCAAATCCCAGAGTGGGGGGGTGGGGTGGCCCGTCAAAGGAGCCTATTGGGTTTATTTGTAAGAGCCTCTGGACTCTGGGAGTTTCTACCTGTCTGTCGGTTTAAAGATGGGAAAGGTGTGGTCAAAGCTGGGAATTGCCACAAGCAGGGCATTCTGATGGGAAGAGGAAGGACCAATGTGTGGACCAGGGAGAATTGTGTGAATATATATAAAAAAAGAAGGACCCCCTTCACCATACCTAATGCCAGCTGTGTTGGCCAAGCCTTCCCTAGGGTTTAGCTATAGCCCAACCAATTCTAGCTGGGGGAAGCTGAAGGGTTGTCCTTTAGTTCATCAGGATGACACCAGCTGGAGAATGCCAGGAAGATGCCAGGGAGGCTCTAGATTGGGGGGGGGGATTTTTTCAGAGTCATTTTCAGACCCGAATTTCAGCCAGTTCAACTCAACCCTGAAAGTCAGAAGCATTCTGGTCGCTCAGGTGAAGGGGGAAAGGATTTTCTGGGACCGAATCCCAAAAGCTCACTCATACACCCCTTGGACTGTGAGACCAAAACAGTCTGAGCGAATTTAAATCTGGCACCACTGACTTTAGACTTTAATAGGGCGTCGGAAGCAGCACACTCTGCTCAGGGGAAGATTTTGCACTTATATCCTACGGACGTCTGTGGTTTAATTCTTTTCCAACCCTTTAGCTGGCCCCTCCCGATTCTAAATGCTTATGCGCCCGATCCTAAACTTGAAATGCCAAGAAAAAGACCCAATTTAATTTCAGACTAAATTTCATCCAATCGGAAGTAACCCCGGGGGTATTTAGTGAGGCTGGCCTCTGCTCGGCCATGCTCGGGATGGCATAATAAGTAAGCCGGAGGTAAGAAAATAGCTTTTTATTGGGCGGAAGGTCTTTTCAAAGACCTCGCTTTAAGATTGCCAACATTGAGCAGGTTCTTTCCCTTCTCACGTCGGGGTGTTTAGCCTTCCTTCCCCAGGCTTTGAAGATCGGGATGTCCTCAGTCAGAGCAGGGGAGCTCTAGGGGTGGGAGGTTGGCCGGAGACCCCTGCTTCTCCCTCGTTTGCACTGCTGGAGCCTGAAAGCGTAGAGAAGCGGGGAGCCGTAGCTCCCCAAGAGGGCTTAGCAAAGAAGAGATTCGGACCGGAGTCGCTGCGCTGGGCTCGTTCTGGCGACTCAAAACGGGAGCGAGACTTAGGATAGTTCGCCCAAGTGTGGGGAAAAAGATTCCGGAGGGGCTGAATGAATGAGGGTGGCGAAGATCCGATCCTCTCTTTCGGTCCATGGCAATCAGCCTCCCGATTGCGATTAATAGGTCCTCTCTGCCAGCCCTCTCGCGCCTCCCCCCTCCTCTTCCAGGATGCGCATCTTTGCAGTCAGTGGTAGCCTCTCCAGGACGGTCGCTTCGACAAGATGCATTCCGTGTTTTCTTTTGTTTTGAAATGGCCTTTTTTAAAACCCAAGATCTCTAATAGCAGGGGTGAAATCCAGCAGGTTCTGACAGGTTCTGGAGAACCGGTAGTGGAAATTTTGAGCACTTCGGAGAACCGGTAGCGGAATTTTTGAGTAGTTAGGGGAACCGGCAAATACCACCTCCGGCTGGCCCCAGAGTGGGATGGGAGATTTTGCAATATCCTTCCCCTAGGTGTGGGGAGGGAATGGAGATTTTTCCTTCCCTTGCCACGCCCACCAAGCCATGCCCACAGAACCGGTAGTAAAAAAAAATTGGATTTCACCACTGCCTAATAGCCTACTTAATTCTGCTATTCTGAGAGGAGTTAGTGCTTCCTCCCTTCTCCTCGTTGGAGAAGCTCGATGGCGAAGAGCAACGGCAGGGGCTTTGGCTGCAGACCCTCTCCGGAAAAGGCGCAGCAGACCCTCTTTCCCTCCCAGGGCGCTGGATGAGCCCCCCACCCCAAAGTCTTAAAAGTGCGCGCAGGCCTCTGGAGGAAAACCGAGGCGGTTCTTTGGGAAGCCGGCGCTGCCCGCCTGTGGCGGTGCTAGCGGGGTTGTTGGGCTTTGTCAGGCAGGAGTGAGGCGGAGAACCGGGCAGATTTCCAGCCGGATCTGGATTGCCGGGAGTCGCTTCCCGGAAGAAGCTGGGGCCTTAGCCTGCGGTCTCGGGGGGTGAAACGGGGCAGGAGTCAGGCAGCCCCAAGGAGGATCGCGGACGTAGGCAGCTCATGCCAACTTCTCTGCCCCAAAAAGGGATACCAGCTGCTCGCTCACTAGAAGTCCCCAGGCAGGGAGCTCTCTGTTTTGTACTGGGGAGCTTCCTTGCCTAGCCCAGGAATAAAATGTTTGAAATTCCAACCTTAATTTCAGGCTGGCCCTGGGCGCGATCATTCCCCGCCCCTCCCTCGCAGCTGGTGAAGCCCATCGTCTACAAATTGAGCCTAATTCGTTCTGAAATCTTTTGAAGCCAGCCTGTTTGGGATAGGGACGCCCGGCTTCCCAATGGTTTCTCTCTCCCACCCCATCCCCGCCTCCCCTCCCTCCCTCCCTCCCTCCCTCCCTCCCCACCTTGCCCTTAATCATCGGTCCCAGTTCAAACCAAAGCTTGGTTTGGGTGGGGGGGAATTTAAAAAAAAAACTTATTTATGGGCTTCGACTCATCGCATAAAATGCGGAGGTTATATAGGAAAGGAGGAGTGGGGGAGAAGCGGGAGCTTCGGATGGCGGGGGGAGGGGCGGAGTGGAGGAAGGACGCAGAGAAGTAGACTTCAACGCGTTGTTTCAAAGGATTCCAAGGGTGTGTGTGTGTGTGTGTGTGTGTGTTTGGTTTTGTTTTGCCCTGGAACAGTCATGCCAATCTCTGATGTTCTTTTTTTCCCCTTGCAGGGCTGCCTCTGTGTGCCTGGATTTTAAGAGCCCATTACTCCCAAAGCATAAGGCAAGGTTAGGTCTCAGAGGGGGACAAATACGGTCTCAATCTGATAAACGCCAGGCAGCAGCAAATAAAATAATGGCTACACGAGGTCTTGACAGAACAAAAAGAGACATCTCTCTCTCTCTCTCTCTCTCTCTCTCTCGCTATCCGGGAGAAAGTCTCTAGTGATTGAGTGGTTTTAGGCATCCCCGAGACACCGTTTCTTATCGTCGTCCCCCCCGCCCCCGCCCGGCTCCCTTCCTCCCCTCCTTATAAGACTAAAGCCCTTCTATAGGATTTAGACACTTTCTCTTTCAACAGATGCTACAATGTTTTTGATCCCAGCTCCACAGCTGAAAGGTGCCGCGATCGGTTTTGCTATCTTGCTTGCTCGCTTGGGGTTTTTTTTTCTCTCTCTCTCTCTCTCTCTGCTAGTTTTCCGCCTCACTGATTAAGACACTAAGAAACTAAGGAATGATTTTATTTCCCAGCGTCTTTTATCCAACCCCCCCCCCACCTTTTTTTCCCCCTTTCCTGGAAACAAATCCTTATACCCAGCGTCAGATGGTCTAGCTTTTAGATAATAGGGGCAACATATTCAACTCGCTTTCTTACGGATTAGGTCCAGAGAAGGTGGAACGGGACTATTGAGTTCTTTTATAAAGCTGCTTTTTCTCTTAAAGTCTCTCTTTTAAAAGAAAGCAAGATATCTTAATTGTCTGTCGTTTCTTTTTCTTTTTCTTTTCTTTTCTTTTTTTTTTCCTTTTCTTTTTCAAACATATCTATCTGTCTTATCCGATCAAAACTTTGGAGTTAACAGGCACCGGGTGAGGTTTTTGAGGAGGAGAGACGAGCGGGAGGGAAGAGGAGAGATGAAAGCGAACGAAAAAGTCGTCATAACTGTTATTGGGGGAAAAAAAATGATATAGGGCGAATCTGCATCGTAGTTTGAAGTCAATGGAGAAGGTCCCATTGATGTTAATGGAGTTGGAGCCTAACCTTTGCGGTCTTTAATGCCGGTTGAGCGAAGACAGCCTTCTGGAAGATGTATTTGTTGATTTCTTTTCAAGCTGCTCTAACCTTTGAGCTGAAAAGCCGCCAATTTTTCTTGTTGCTCCCAACACCCACAAAAACACACGATCTCACACACGCACGCAAGCATGCGCACACACACACACCTAGGTTTGAGGGTATTTTACTTCTTACTCTTCAGCTGTAAACCGAGCTGCCTAACTTTGTCCCCCTTTGGCCAGCTGACAAACAGACGCTGCGACACCCTCCGCTTGGATCCCCACCTGACCGAAGGGAGAATCGCCCAGCTAGCCAAGGATCTGGCCAGAGAGGTTTGGCCTTTCCTGGCGTAGCCCAGCAATAGGGAGGTCGACCTGATGGGGTCCGAAGGGCCTCGGAAAGATCCGGCACTGCGCCGGATCCACAAGCGGGTTCAGCTAAAATTCAGCTCCTTTCCATTCCCCTTTCCCCGCTTGGCCTTCCTTTGCTTGGGTTGGGTGACAAAAGTTCCATCAAAAGTTCCCCAAACTCTCTTGCTCCTTGGGCCAAACGGAAGCTCCTAATACTGTAGTTGAACTGGGAGTTCTTTGAGGTCTCAATAAAGGAGACTATTTGTAGCTCAGGGTTGAGTTGAGGGGTCCTTGGTGCTCTCTGAGCTTGGTTGTTTATCATTACCCTTACTAGGTAACATCCTCACCGATGCATCATGGATGATGTTACCTAGTTTGGATAGTGAAACCTCTGCAAGAAAACAATCAAGCTCAGAGAGCACCGAGGACCTCTCTTTGAGGTGTCTTTGGAAGCTTAATCCAGAACAAGCCTACGCAATGTTCCCCCACCCCAAACTTTGGTTTCTCCCTTGTTTGGGAAAGCAGTTGAAGGCTCAGATCTTGCCTTCCAAACGAGGAGGGTGTCTGGAGGCTCCTCCCCTATGCCTGAAGCTTCTTCAACTGTGAGGCACATGGCGCCTCTCCCACCCAGTCTTTGCCACAAGGCAACTGGTGGTGGATCTAAGACAGGCCTGGAGACTCATCTAAAGCTATCACCCAGTTCTCTCCCAGTCCTCCCACCTGCTGAGTTGCTTGGGCACCCATGTGCCCCTGCCCGAGAAAGGAGGGAGGCCTCCCATTACCTACCTTTGATGGCCCTGTGCCATCACACAGTGGGGTCCTTTAGCCAGCCCCCAGAAGTTCTGTGGTGTGTGGAGCTAAGGAGGCCAAACATTTGGTAAAGGCTGGTCTAGAATCCCAGCAGCTTGGTTTAGACTCTAAACCAAGAGGCTGTAGGGCAACAAAGCGTCAGTTTCTTTTCACAAAAATATCAACCTAGAAGTCCTTACTCTGAAAGTGCTTTAAAAGGCAGCGATCACCTTTGGTTAATGTGTAGAAGCAGGGGCTCTTGTCTTAGACCCTTCTCTGCCAGTTGAAGCTTACTTAATCTAAGCTAAGTAGTTCTCTCTTTCCCCCCTCCTCCCCCTCTCCCGTGTTGAGTAAACAGGCTGAATGTGTGGAGCTGGTCTATTCACCAGTTTAGGGGTGTTCTTTCTTTCTTCTCCGGCTCCTATAGAAGGGGAAAAAAACCCTAAAGAGCATTGAGTAGCCCAGCCTAGGGGACAGTGATTAATGATAGTAGTGCCTAAAGGTTAACATACTTCACTGAAAAGTCTGTTGACTGGGATCCTTGTGATACAATGTGGGCCACTGCACGCCTCAAGAGAATCCTTTTGTTGGGCCGGCCTGATTGTGTCCTCAAAATTCTGCCCACGAAAGTTTGCCAACCCTCCTCCTTGCCCCAAGAGTTTAATAGTTTCCTTTACTCTGCTGGCATTGTGTCCTGGTGAAAAGCAGCCCCCCCTCGCTATTCAAGTGGTGGTGGTCATCTCAATAGATCTCCAAACATCCATATGGTGACCACTGGAGATGAATCCAACTGTTTAAATGGGGGAGAAAGTTGGGGTTTTAAAACATTTCAAAGTGTTTGAAAAGATCTCTACCAGATCCTGTCACAATTCTCTTTAGGGCTTTGAAGGTTAGACTCCATTGTTGGCTGATTATAACCGATATATTGCTCTAAAGTTGATTTCCCACAAAAATCTGTTTTCTAGGCTAGAGGAGAGAGAGAGAGAGAGAGAGAGAGAGAGAGAGAGGGAAAAAAAGGCTGCTTGTTTCTTTTTCACACAACTTTCTCCCTCTCATGTTCCTTCTTCAGGACATGTATCAAAAGAAACCCTTGTTCTATTTTTCATTTAGCAACTTCAAAACCACTCCAAATTATGCTCTGAAAGGAAAGGGAGAGTTAATTTACTGACAACTTCTCTCCTTCTGCAGGAATGTCCATTTCTTTTGTAAAAAAAAAAGGGGGAGGGGAGGGTGAAGCAGAAAAAAAAGAGAGGAAGAAACCTTTCTCTCCACACACACCCCTCCCTCCATTTTCCTCAGGGTCTGCAGACACTTTGAAAGACAGCTCAACCAGGAGCATATCTTTACCTCCAGCAGCTATGTGAAAACAATAAAACTTTCTCTTGTTTAATGATAGAAATTACATTAAAAGTGGTGGAAATGCCCTAATTAAAAATGTACCACAAATGATATGCCAGGCGCTCAGCTGCAGAATAGCATATTTAGCTACTTAGCGAACTCGCTACTATTTCTTGTTAAAATTACATGTTAAAATTTTAAAAGAAATCTTACTTTTCTCTGGTGCAACACATTACAAAGAATGGACAGTCCTTTTATCTAAATATAAAATTCCATTTTCAGCAATTATAGCCTGTTCTTGGTGATGATATAATTACAGCTGTGCTCTGTAATAGGTGTCAAGGCAATGCACACTCATACAATAGTTGAATAAAACTGCAGAACAATGCAGGCACTTCTAAATTCACAACCTTTAAAATGAAATTGACTGTGCAGAATTAAAATCAAAACTAGATAAATATTTTTTAAAAAAGATTACAAGCTTGGTTTGGCTTCTTAATAGCATTTTCTGCAAACCTATCAGCATCTAATTGATTAGATAGGAATTACTGATTATAGATAATCTGAAAAAGTGAGCATCCCTATTCTAAATGTACCCATAGGTAAATACATTTAATAGAAATAATATTTTAGGAAGGCATGTTGGAAAACGTGCACTATGCTCATTTGAACAATATCTTTGATTTGTTGTGAGACGGGGCAGATTTATTCTGCTATATTTTTAAAGTGTTGTTTAGATATTTTGGAACTGAATATTTCTACTGTGGACATATTTGGTTCCCTATTGTTATATATACTGATTAATGTTTTATTGCCAGCTACTTTGAACATCACTGAATTATAGAAAGGAATAAACCCTACGTAGTTTCTGCTGCTATTCCATTTAAGGAGCCTAGATTGATTTTTGCTTAGAAGTCACTGAATTGCCCTTATAAAATTTCCCATCCTGGAATTCTCTGTATTCTTCAGAATAGACAAATAATTGCAATAGATACCATAGCCTCTCCAGTCCTATCTTCTGACCACCATACATGCTACAATGAGCAGAGAAGGTCCTGACATCTACAAGCTTTTTTTGCATTTCAGTATAGGGTCAATCTCATGAAAAGTTTTGGGTGTTGGATACAATACTTTCATCTTCTGCATTCAAACTGAATCAAAATGACCATGTACAAATTTGCAAGACATATTTTCAGTAAGTTATAGACTTCAAAAGTAGCATACAATATGTTTTATATTGAGTGCATATACGAATTTAAATCCAAATGTGAAATATGAGAACCAGTTTGGTGTAGTGATTAAGGCACTAGGCTAGAAGCCAGGAGACTGTATGTTCTAGAGGTGTCTTGGACATGAAGACAGCTGGATAACCTTGGGCCAGTCACTTTCTCTCAGTCCTAGGAAGAAGGCAATAGAAAACTATTTCTGAAAAACTTTGCCAAGAAAATTGCAAGGACTTTGTGCAGCCAATTTCCAAGAATCAGATAGAGTTAAAGAGAAGGGGGAAAAAAAGTTTAAATATAGATTGAGCTACAAAAGTAGTATTATTCAGCATAGGTTATACCTCTCCAGAATGAGCAATTGGATTACTGTATTGCCACTTTGGGATAATGAAACAGAGAGGTCCTGAGACATTGCTCCGGTGGCTGTATTTGCTATGGCATATGAGTTCAGCACAAACCTTCTTAGAATGGTTCCCTCTTTCTTTTGCAGATGGCTGCCCACAACAAGAAGGAGGGGGTGAAAATACCAATTCCATCAGTTCAAATGGAGAAGATTCAGATGAGGCCCAGATGAGACTCCAGTTGAAAAGAAAGCTGCAGAGGAATCGGACGTCCTTTACCCAAGAACAAATCGAAGCACTTGAGAAAGGTGAGATTCATTTTTCATGACCAAAGGTCAGAGGAAGGGACACATAATGTGCTGTACTGCCTTTTCTCTCCTGGCATGGTATGATCAATCTGGGACAGACATGGAACAGATGTCCATTGATAAAGTCTAGGAATGTGATTTTTATGATGGCTTAGAGATGCAGTGATTATACAAGCAGCAGGGCAAGTATTTGGAACTGGAACTTCAAAAATATCCCAAAGCTATGTTGTCTTTGTCATGAGATTTTCAGAGGCAATCTTGCACCCCACTTTTTTGGATCATAAAATATACACAAAACTCAATCCACCATCCTTCAGTTCCCTTGCTCCCAATGTAGTTGATTTGGAACTCATCCGATTTGAGGTCTGAGTTATCATTTGAAATTGTCTTGAAAGTTAGCGTGAGAAAGTTACTCTAGGGCAGGGATGTCAAACTTGCATTGTCACTGGGTCATCACATGACATATCGTGACTTTTCCCCCCTTCACTAAACAGGGTGTGGACCTGGCCAGCACATGATGCATCCAGCCCACGGGCCATGAGTTTGACACCCCTGCTCTAAGGGTTATCTATTAACTACTTAAAATGCACCTATTATTGGTTTCTATCTGAATACGATCTATAATTATATAAATCATTTTAATATGAATCACTTCATTAGGAAGGAATCATTCAATAATAATCTCTCACACTTTAAATCAAACCTGCATTAAAGCATTCCTCTGATGATAGTCCTCATAAAAGATTTAGAATGCAAAGTGCACTCAGAATATTCAGAAAGCTAAAAGAAAAAAAACCCTGATCTTAATGCAAATTCTATGGGTTTCTTTTCTACCAGAATTTGAGAGAACCCATTATCCTGATGTGTTTGCCAGAGAGAGACTAGCTGCCAAAATAGACCTGCCTGAAGCAAGAATACAGGTATTCAAAGACTATACAGTATTTTTCTTCAGCTCTTGTTACTTGACTATATCCTTTCTCTTTTTCTTCTCTGTGCATTCATGTTCAAGAAGGTGGTTTAGGTGATTTTCATGGTTAATAATTTAATAAATTGTTTAAAATCTGATTTTAATAGCATTAAGGGTTGTTTTGTTTGGTACTCTGTATTTTCTTTTGTTGCAATCCACGTATAGTATTGAAATAATCTGAAAATCAGGTGTACATCCATGCAATAATACATAATAAAATAAATGCAAATTCCAGTGAAGTTATCCGCATCCTTCTTAAAGCAAGTAGCGTGCATGCCCATTTTCATCTAGAATTCATCTAGACAGATGTTCTAATTTAAATGTAGTAAATATGTACCTACATTTCCTATTTGGAAAGTCCACCACACATGGATAATCTTTCATGGCCTTTGCTAAAATTTTTTGCCCCAATGAATATGGTAACGGATGAAAAATTTGGAAGTGAGTACTTCATGAAGATGGTCTTTTTATTTTCACAAATGTTTCCTCTTAGTCCTACAGCCATTACTGAGTTTTTGCTTTGTATGATGCATTTGACTTTTTCCTTCCTGAACTAATGGGAAATACATTGCATTGGCAGGTATGGTTTTCCAACAGGAGGGCAAAGTGGAGACGAGAAGAGAAACTAAGAAACCAGAGAAGACAAGCGAGCAACACCCCCAGTCACATTCCCATCAGCAGTAGTTTTAGCACAAGTGTCTACCAACCGATTCCACAACCCACAACACCGGGTAATATGCTTTAAGAAGTATATCATGCAATTACTCACCCTTTCTGGGCAATACCATGGAACGCTGTCTTGCAACCTTACCCAACATGGAGTCTTCCAAATGCACTGGCTGGGAATTAGGAGATATAGAGTCTGTCACATCTGGGAGCCACCAAGTTGGGGAATGCTGCCAAAAGTAATGCAGTCATCTAAATCAAAGTGTAACTAATACATCCATCCTCTCTATCTATCTATTCTATTATAGTTTCCTCTTTCACATCAGGTTCAATGCTGGGCAGAACAGACACCGCGCTAACAAACACATACAGTGCTTTGCCACCCATGCCTAGTTTCACAATGGCTAACAACCTGCCTATGCAAGTAAGTATAATCCACTAATATGCTCTCTGAGCTGAGTAATCACTGGGCAGAATCTCTGTCCTTTGAAGTTAGTAAGAATTCTAGACTATAAGGGAGATTTCTCCAGGGTTAAGAGGATTTTCCATATCATGCTGCTATCACCAAATGTGCAATCTACCCAGTATTTGTGGGATCTTATGCATATTATCAGTCTGATTTAACAAAATGGGAAAGCCTGGACTACTACTTAGATTCCCCCCCCACCCTCACAAATAGAAACACACACACACACACACACACACGCACATATAATAAAGAGAGAAGGAATGGGATTGATGCTTTGATGCTTACCAATCATCATGCTGATCAGAATCTCTACTTTATCTACCAATATATTGAAACATCTTTTTGTTGTGTTTTAGCTATCTTGGTTATGACAGATGTCTAAAGCTACCAATTGTTAATGTAGGCAGAAAGTAAATTGGGATCTTCTATAGTAGAAGATAGATTCTATAGTAAGTAACAATAAAAGACTCTAGAAGTTAAA
Source organism: Pantherophis guttatus (assembly GCF_059756535.1). NCBI lineage: Eukaryota > Metazoa > Chordata > Lepidosauria > Squamata > Colubridae > Pantherophis > Pantherophis guttatus. Next base: position 93,281,991 of record NC_142063.1, on the reverse strand, counting down.
TTGGTTTGCCCAGATGAAGAAAATTAGGAGTAATGCTTTCATTTAAGGAAGAGAGAACTACAGTATATGTTCTCTCTTAGTATAAAAGCAAAAAGGCAACCTGCTCCTTAATTCTAAATGGATCAAATGTTTGATACTATTCTTCCTACTATTTTTATCTGATCCGTTGGTGATAGAAACACTGTATTGCTCACATGTTCAAAGTCGGCTTATCTCATAAGTCCCATATGGACCAAGGCCGCAATCCATAAATTGCTTGTTTCGGGAATCTTGCCTTTCTTTCAGCAAAGTGCTTTAAACTCAGTGAGTAGATGTGTAAGATGATAGAAATTTTCCTAGGAAAGGTGAAATTCAGCAACTTCTGTGGCCCCTCAGACCTCCTACAGCAACTCTGAGTTGCAACCTAGAAGTCAAACATCTAAAACTTTCAGGCGAAGATGTAGATTGCTTCTTCTGGTTGATTTATCTACATTATCTGAGCCAAAACATTGGCACTACTGGTGTTGATACAATGTGGTTCAGGTTCATTGCTCAGCATGGAGCTCACATTTTGTGGAAATAAATGAAATAAGAACAAGAACAAGAATAAGTGTAAGTGTGAGCTGGTAAATAACGATCATTGCACCTCCCTTTGCTACTCTTATGAACCATAGCTATGGTCAGGTTGTACTGCAGTATAGGATTTCCAAACCCAGATTTGCTTTAAGTCAAATAAGTTGAACAAGTTGCCAATGGCTAGCTGCTTTCAATTTCTCTGGATTGCAGTGACTTCACCATTCCAAATCATCCTGAAATGGGCCTTCTGTTCCTGTGGGAATCATAGTATGATTGTAGGGCTATTTATGGCCAGCCCTAATAGTAGAGTTGTTACTTCTTGATTATTTATTCATTAATTAGATGTATCTGCCAATTTGTCTTGAAGCAGCTTACTTAGCATTCCTTTGTCTAGTTATTCCCTGCAAGAACAACCTTGTGAAGTAGTTTAGGAGATTGTGTAAAGCCCAGAGTCACCCACTGAGTTTCCATGATTGAGAATGGACTTGAACTTGGGTCTTCACGGTCCTAGTCCAACACTTTAACCATGATACCACACTGGCTGAGATTACATATACTTTGGGTATGTATTTCTTCTAAGCATTAAAATGTTCCTTCTTTTAAAAATGTGCTTAGAATTTTAGTGCTATTATTATGGTGTTGCAGAGTAGACAACACAGGCAGTTATTAATCCAAATTAATTTAATCTGACAAAAAAAATCAAGATTAATATCAATGATATTTGAAATCATATTCTTATAATCCCAATTCTATAGGCTATGAGACCCTTGAAAGATATATTTTCTAGGCTCTGATCTCAAACAGGCAACCTTGCTTAAGCAACAGGAATGTGAAGCTAAAGAGTGCTTTGTTGACTTCCAAGAAGCCATAAGAATTTTTCTCAGCCTCCATGCTATGCATCTTTTACTAGAAAATTAGTAGACTTGTCTCATGTCCAAAACATGCAGTCCAGTATAGATTGATACATGTACTTTGTCTTCATTGAACTGTGATCAGTGATACTGATCCAAAGAAAAGAAATTTCCACTGAATGTAAGTCAAGGGCCATTAAGGACACCTTGATAACATTTGGAACATTTGGAATTGATAATATTTGGAATTGTTTTTTGAGTGATGCTGATGGGTTGTATGAATATTTGATACTTTATTTGAACCTACATTGAATGGTGTAATGGAATGCCTGTTGTAATGCAATGGCTTGCTATGAATTGCCTGATTGGTTTTGGTAATAGTTAGTTTGTTTGTTTGTTTGTTTGTTTGTTTGTTTATTTATTTATTTATTTATTTATTTATTTATTTATTTATTTATTTATTTATTTATTTATTTATTGGTTCGATATATATGCCGCCCTTCTCCGGACACTCAGGGCGGCTTACAATGCGTTAAGCAATAGCCTTCATACTTTTGTATATATCTGCTTAGTAGGGCTTTTGGCCCCCCCAAGCAGTGTTCTTTTTTATACAAAGTCAGCTTATTGCCCCCACAATCTGGATCCTCATTTTACCTACCTCGAAAGGATGGAAGGCTGAGTCAACCTTCAATGAGTTCAATGTAATCCCATTTTTCTCTAGTGAGGACAGTAAATTCAGGATCAAGGTTGTTTTGCTAGCATTAGACACTTGGTTTGGGACTGCATTCAGATTCCTGGAAATGCTTGAATGGTACCTACCCTATCCATTCAACCACATTTCTTTCAAATATCAAACTGATTACAAAATTGTAGAAGAAACCAAAGTAGCACAGAAATTTCAGCAATCATTGAAAGAGAAGTGTAACGCATACTCAATTTTTTGTTTTATTTTGTTTTATTTATTTGTTTAAATAAATTTAAATTTATTTAAATTTATTAAATAAAATAAATTTTATTTAATTTATAAAACAAATTATTATTATTATTTTTTTTAAAACAGTAAACTAAGGATGTCCTAAGCATAGAAGAGGGTTGAAGCACAATTTTACTTCTTAAGAATTCCCCTTCTCCAAATTGGTTTCTGGTCCAGTCCAACTTCTATTCTAATTTTTAGTTTGTCTTTACATTCAGCCACTAAAACGTGCACCCTAGTATATTATAGTAGGCAGATCCTGAGAAGAGCTTCCCAACTCTTACACCAAACAGTGTAGCCTGGGAAATGGAAGAAAGGTTTTGATTAAATCACCCAGAGATGATTTAAAGGCAAAAAGTTTCAACTGGGTAATATCTGTTTAAAAATGTATCTAACTAGAAAAACTCATTAGTATAGAGCTGCTGTGGAGAAAGAGCTTATTAACGTGCTAGCAGACTTACACCTTGCTGATGAGACACCATGGCTATTGGCACCCTAGAAATACCCAAGGGGAAGCAGAGCATGTGAACAGCACCTGCAGTTCTAAATAGCTGTGTTGAAATGAATGTTGCTGCTAACCCTCATGCTTGTAAGCATGCAGATTACTACTCAGGAAAAGAACACATTTCTAGGCCGAAGCATCGTCGCCCTCTTAGGAAGATAGCAAGTTATGGATACTCAATGGATGAGTTTGAACAACTGTCTTATAGAATGCCTTAAAAAGTCTAGCATTAAAAAAAATCCCTACATTTGCAAACCTCAGAAGTTAGAACCTAAGTCCACGAATACAAAAAACTATTTAGGGATCTTTTAAATATTTCACCCAACTTCCAATTGTTGAAGATAGCTCTACCAATGAAGAAAAGGTAGTGGGACAAATTATTGGAATTATATATGATTATATTTGGAATTATATATGATTATACTTGGAAAATTTTTCATGCTATATATGCTTCTGTAATAACCAATAACCAATATACACATGTGCGTGTGCAGACGCACACACACAGAGTATACACACACACGCACACACACATACATATATACTGTATACATGCACACACATAGACACAGATCAATTTAAATTTACTTAATACTAAAATTTGTTTCAGGGGCAATATGCATAGCATTATGTCACAAAATGAAATACTTTACACTTAAAGTTCGGTCTTTTTTGTAATCAGGTGCAGGTAAATATATCAGAGTTTCAATTTTCATAAATCCCAGCTTTATGCTTACTAGAAGTTATAGGAAGTGAAATGTAGCATATATGGAAGAAAAGGCACCAATTGAAAAGTGATGCCAGTGTTACTGATACAGCTTTCATGCCTATCCAGATGACTGATAAGATTCTATATATGGCAGTGTCTTTCAAATGGAAGGCTGAGGCATGGGAGATTTGGATAAAAAATCTTTTGCACTTTTGAGTGAAATGAAAATTGCACAAATGGACTCCTCTTAGCTCTTTGGGCATTTCTCCTCTTTTGTCACCTTTCCCCCCAGGTTTCTACATGCTCCAGAATCTAATCTAAATGAGTTGAGAAATACATTCCTTCCTTTTGGACTGAAGGAAGACAAGGCTTGCAAACTGGAAATATAGATGGCCTGTTATTAATATAGAGTAGATGTTTTGGATAGACGCTTAGAACAATCATGAAAGATCCAGATTTTCTCCTAAATTCCAATTCAGTTACAGTTCTGATTGGACAGGCTTCACTGTTAGTTCCTTAGCTTGCAAATGTTCTGAAAACTTTCACTTGTATCATTCTGTTTATGAAAATAGAGGTGGAGGGGACTTTATCCGTACGTAAGAAAGCAAGTGTCTAAAATTTAAATGAAAGGATGCCACGGGTCTGTTTCCATGATGTGTTTAATTGGGCAGAGGCTGGGCTGTGCCATCATCATAAGCTTGTCAACTAACCTGGAAAATTAACCTAGAAAGATTTAGGATGAACTAATCTCCCCTCTCCCAGTCAATCATTCCATGAAAACAGGGTTTGAAAGGGTTAACAGAGAAGTAACCCTTTGTCTCTGAAACAGACACAAAGCTGCAGAAGGGCCTTGCAGAAATGCAGCTTTTCTAGGCATTGTGTCACTGTTTCCTTTCTACTTTTCACCCTCTGAGACCATCACAAATGGGGTAGGGCTGGCGGTGAATGGAAAAAAGGGGTCAGCTTGGGAAAGCCCTCCCTCTGACTCCATCCACAGTGGCACTGAACCTAATTAGGCCGTCAATGTTTCCCCCTCCCATTATTTTTTTTTCGAATGGGGGTGGGGGGAAACGAACTCTAAGCCTGCTTTATGGTGAGTGGGAGGACTTAAAAATGGCCTTTACGTGGCTGCCTTATTGATGCATGTCAGTGTCTGCTGGCACATCGGGGAGAGTTTGTTGCCCTGGGGAGAAGTTGAGTCAGTTGTGTTGGCAAACAGAGCCAACCTCTCTGTATGCTAGAAAATGCAGCTGGACACCAGTCTTCCCTGTTGCAACATAAAGCTCATCCAACATAGTGGAACAAATCAGTAAATATGAACATTGCACGAGTTTGTGGAGATTATATTTGTGCCATCTGTTAAAAAAAAAAAAGAAGAAGGCAACATAAAATGATGTTAAAAGTAATGAACATGATATTGGTCTTTTTCCCCCCACAGCCCCCAGTACCCAGCCAGACTTCCTCTTATTCTTGCATGTTGCCCACAAGTCCATCAGTAAATGGGAGGAGCTATGATACATACACCCCTCCTCATATGCAGACACATATGAACAGCCAGCCAATGGGCACCTCTGGAACCACTTCAACAGGTGAGCAACCATTGGTATCTTCATCAGAGATATTTTATGAGGAGTGCTTACCCACGAATTGGAATTTTGATTCCTTTGGGCAAAACTTAACGACTTGTTATCAACTCTTAAACAAAAGGAGAGGAAGTAACATATAAGTGTTTAAGAGTCTAATTAGATAGCATTGGAAATTATGAATAAAATAGCCTAACGAAAAAGAAAGCCCTATTTTGTTAGAAATTCACTGTTAATGTAAATCATTTATACATTAATTCAAATGCTGCAGTTCAGCACTTCTTTAACCATGTAGAATAATTGATAGGTTTTGTGTTTCTCTACTAATTTGGTGAAAGGAGGGTATCTCAATATGCACAAAGGTGCAATCTAAGTTTATAATCATATATAACATAATGTACAGTAATCATAAATTACTCAGATAAACGTGCGGCAATATTTAATTCACTTTTGTCTCGATAGTGGAGAAGGAGATAAATATTAAGGAATTCAGGAAGATAAAGCTCAGTTCAGTTGAGGAACAGATGCTGCTGTATTCTTGATCTTAGACAAAAGGCCATTGTAATGGAATTTTGTAGACCCATCCTTTTATTGTTCTGACAAATAATCAAATACATTTTGTCTATTTAAATAGTTGAAGTTTCAAAGATCCATTAGTCAATGGGAGACTTATAACTTAATTATTATACACTAAGCTCCTAAGCTGTGCTTGTGTTGTAGCCCAAATAAACAATAAACACAATTCATATGCTATATATTAGCATATCATTATGCGGATTTTGATGATTCACATTCCTTGTTGTATGATGTTTCTCTCTTTTATTTATTCAATTGTTAGCCTCTTTTTAAAGGAATAATATAAAGAAAAAATGTAATTTGCACATATTTATCTATTACAGAATTAAATTGCCCTGAATGCAACGTTACGTTACCTTACTTCTCCCAATCCTTGCACCATCCTGCATATCTGTTGTACTGCTGGATATCTTTCAACCAATAGATGGACATAATTATATTATTATAATCATCATTATATGAACCATTGGAAAGGATGGTTGGGAAGTGAGAGAAACATATATGATCTGGGCACTTATATACATACACAGATAGAACCTCTGCCAGGATTCAATGCCAAAATTAAATCACTTGTTATTTCACAAAGATATCTGTGCATGCATAGAAGTTCTTGAAGTGATCACACTGAGCATATGAGAATGCTCAGTACCGTAACACTTTAAGTTGCAGTTCTTATTCACTGGTTTCCCAAAGTGCCCCTTGTCATAGGGACAAGTCTGTCTATCTGACTGTCTGTATCTTTCATCTATCTGCCTCTCTCCCCCAACTCTCTCTCATCTATCTCTCATCTGTCTGTCTGTCTGTCTGTCTGTCTGTCTGTCTGTCTCTCTCTCTCTCTCTCTCTCTCTCTCTCTCTCTCTCTCTCTCTCTCTCTATCTATCTATCTATCATTTAATCAGTTATTCAGCAATTGATCTGTAAATATTGCTTAACGCATTGTAAGCCGCCCTGAGTCTCCAGAGAAGGGCGGCATATCAATCAAATTAAAATAATAATAATAATATGCACCCAAACTCATTTTCTCCCTTCTTCAAGGCCTAATTTCTCCTGGAGTGTCAGTTCCTGTTCAAGTTCCTGGCAGTGAACCTGATATGTCTCAGTACTGGCCAAGGTTACAGTAAATCGTGGGCTGATTTTGCAAATGGCTATATGGACATCAGTTGGAGGTTAATCTGTATTTCTAAAAGAAGAATGGCTTTCCACATACTTCTGTACTACAACTGCATCCTATGATGTAACACACGAGGAAAGACTTTAACATGGACCTTTGTATACTGAAGGAATTATATCAGTTGGAACAAATCTTCATTTTGGTATCCAAACTTTTATTCATTTTGGTGTATTATTTGTAAATGGGCATTTATATGTTATAATGAAAGAACAATGTAGACTGAATGGATGTTTGCTTTTGTGTTGGTCATGAATTTTTTTTTTTAAAGGAAGCCATGATCAACAACCTTTGCCATGAATTAAGAGTTTTATCAAACTGTATCGAATACTTCTACCAATTTGTTCATAGATTCCAGACTATGCTCCAAGTCTATATTATTTCACTGCATATAATTCAACCGGGAACAATTCAGAGTATATTTCTGTAAGGAAAATATCTGTTGCAATTTCCAAAGGTTATAAACAGATGATGCTTATTTGCAAACATAGGGTTAACTTCAAAGAAGAAAAGTTTGATAGGAAAAGGGTAGATTGTGTCTCCGATATAATCCAATTTGTTTTATGTCAAAATGTAAGTATTTGTCTTCCCTAGAAATCTCCCAGAATGATTTCTATAATAAAGTTAATTTCATTTATATTCAACAAGAATATTCTATAGATGTTTTACACACATTTTCATGCATCAAACATTTCTTTTTTGGTCAGCAAAAGTTAATTGTTCTTAGCTATAGTTGTACTACTGTTCACAGTCCAATCATTTTGTGCATCTAGAATTCATTCCTAATCAATTAAAAGTGCTTGCAAGAGTTTTAAACTTAAGTGTTTTGAAGTTGTTCACAACGACATATCAAAATTAACCATTGTTGATTGTAAAAACCATGCCAAAGCCTTTGTATTTCCTTTATTATACTATTTTATTTTTAACCTAATAGTGTGGTGTGGCAAATTTTGTTCCTTGTTAGGGTTTAACTACTTTTTTTTACACACACAAGTCTTTTTCCAGTTGAAAATGAACATTCAAAAGTAATTTTTATAGATTTTATAACTTATTTTGGAATCTCAGTTGGAAAGTTAAGAGTTTGGTAGAACATCAGACTTACGTATGAAAGCTTTTTTTAATAATGATGATGATGATGATAATAATAATAATAATAATAATAATAATAATAATAATAATTCAGCTGCAATGAAATATTATATAAAGAAATATTTAATAAGGAGAAAACAGCTTACTTTTAAATAAGAGTTACATTTTAAATTATGTTGGATGAATTTGGATTTAGAGAAAAGACGAACATTTTCTACTTATTTCAGTTAAGCTGCAACACTGAAAATACTTATTTTCAAATAAATCTAGTTTAAAGCTAATGGAATTAAACTGGAATATCTGATTGGAAGATAACTTTTTAGGGTTTTGTTTTTTAAATTATTGAATGGGTATGTTTATTACAAAAGTAAAATTCTCTAAGGAAATGAATTCCTACATGTATTCACAAAGCACACCTTCTTAACATAATTTTCTCATGAATTTATAATCTGGATAATGTTTTAGTGCCCATTGCACATGTATGCGTAAGGGTGAAAAGGTGCATTATCAAGAAACAATCAGAGAAAAGAAATAAGGACACAACAACAATGTCGATTGTGACTGGTCAGTGAAAATGAAAAGCTTTTAGTCTTTGGCAGTTTGAATATAAACATTCCTACATCTATGAAGGAAGTTCATTGTGATCCAGCTGTTAATTTACAACATTGCATGAAAGAAGAGATCTGATGATGTGTAAAAAATTATTCCCGGGAAGCCTGCAACTTAAGGGAAACATCTCAAGCAATTCTTTTAAAAGATAGGGGAGATTCATTCTCTCTTTCTCCTCCATAATGCAATGTCTGAATCAAAGTGATTTTTCTATAATTTAGAAAAAAAATGTAGTTACCCTAAAACAGATTTTAGTTTATGAAAGCATCCAAAGGGACAAACTGCTTCCAGGGTAAATGTAAGAGGATGTAGCACAGCTTTAATTACAGCACACAGTCTCCACATGCACTGAAATGATGGTGAATTTTAATGTATATATTTTTTAGAAAACTTTGTGAAAAACACAGTTTAGGATCTGAGTTAAGAAAAGGTGTATACTCTGATTAAAACTCAAAAGGCTTTTTTTCTGACAAGTTATTTTAATGCTATTTATACCAAGAGGATATTTCATGTACAGAATAATATTGATGACTATGATTGATTAGACAGCTAATACTGTGCAAAACATAGCAATTCAAACAAATGCCAACAAATTTGAAGAGAAGTCTTTCTTAAACTGTGTTTCCATGTATTTATATATACCTGGGAATTCCCTTCTGGAACTTGGTTGGATTTAATTCTGTGAGAATGAGTATAGATGTATTGCTAGTCTTCAAGAAAGTAATACTAACTCTTTTAATGTCCAAAAGCCATCCCAAAGGAAATGTTCTTGGGTCTATGAATGAGAATGGGCATATTCTATCATTAACATCATTTTATGGTACATAGAAACAAACAGGGCCTCTTGAATATTTTGTCTAATCAAGAAGGGTTTTTTTTCCCCTGAATTATCAAAAGAAGAAGAAGAAGAAGAAGAAGAAGAAGAAGAAGAAGAAGAAGAAGAAGAAGAAGAAGAAGAAGAAGAAGAAGAAGAAGAAGAAGAAGAAGAAGAAGAAGAAGAAGAAGAAGAAGAAGAAGAAGAAATTGTCTTCTTTTTGGTGTTAGCAACATGGAGCCAAATCCTGTCCTAGGGCATATCACAAGATCACACAGTTTTATTCCAGATTAATTAATTTTACTGCCCTCCTCTGCTTCTGTCTTTTGCATCACCTAAAACAGAATTATAATAATCAGTATGCTATATCTGAACAGGCAATGAATATGTAAAAAACAGTTTTTAACCATCTTGATTATAGGTTATTACGATGTGTTAAAGGGTAAAATGTGTTAAGCGATCTTAAAGATGTACCTTCAGAGTTATTTTACAGATAATTTTAGACAGCTCCTGTGGAACAGCATCTTGACTGTCCTTAGCAGTCTACTCAATATTGTTTTTCATTGAAAGGGTCATGAAAAATATTTAAAGAGCTTGTACTTCTCCTTGTCTTTTTCTGTCTTTCAGTTTCTTTATGTTTGATTAGACAGCTGCTACACCTGAATCACTTATTGTTCCAGGGTGAATCAAATGCCACAACAGTTTAATTGATCTTTGAGTAGTTCTTGGTTCTTTTGCCAGAGGCCTCATTCCAAAAGCAGTCAAAAACTGTCATGTGAAAGACTGGCTATGGGATTGATGAAGAGCAAAGGAGACTTTATCTTGTATGGACATCAACTGGCTGGGGAATTATGGGCACTGAAGTCCACACATCATAAAGTCACCAAGGTTGAGAAACACTGCATTAGAGAATCAGAGTTATGTACAGCTTCGTGCTGGAAGAATCTTGTCTAGACAAGACAAAACAAGGATCTCTAACTGAGAGGGAATGGTAGAGAGAAAGAATGTAGCATAATAAATAGCGTGAATTTCCATTCCAATTACTTTACTGTTTACTTTTTCAAGGCCATGCTAGATTATAAAATAAAATAAGCACATCATGTGTACTGAGCAAGTTCCAGTAGTTTAAAATCCAGGTGGGATGCATTGCTGGATCTGATGGATTTACTTACCAAGTTTCATATGCTAATAAATGGTTGCTAAAAGAGAGTTGTATTATGAGTATGACAGGCAGATACTCTTTAGAAGACCATTTTTAAATAGATATTTGCAAATTAACATTACAAAGCATTTCCCCCCCTCCCATTAAACCTTTTCTGTTGTAGTTCTGAAAAATAGCAATGTGCATTTCCAGTTTATGTGTTCTTAACCTAATGATGATTCTGATAAAAATAAATAATTCCAGATACATTATGCTTTAGGTACACTACCAGGAGGTTTTTTGTTCATCCTAAAAAATCTTTATTACGAATGATAAAATCTTGATAATCCCAGCAAGCCTTACTAGAATATTTATTAATTTTTATATGCATAGAGTTGTAAGATCTTCACGATTTCTCTCACTTATTCATCTAATTCTTTAGAATGAATTGTAAAAGAATTTATCCTTATTTGTTTGATCTTTCTCAAAATCAAATCATAGTTGCAGTTCTGCTTTGCATAGCCTAGTTCCAAGTCAATGATACTTGACCTACTCATATTCTTGACCAGGCAATTTCGTGTACATTTTTGCATAAACTTTTTTTTTTTTTGCAATGTAATTAAAGGGCAATTCATCTGATGACCTTATTATTTCAATACATTCATGAGGCTGGATTCAGAAACTGTCTCTGAATGGAAGGACTCTTTCTTGCACAATGGAACAGATATAGTGATCATTTGCCCTGGACCTCCCATGTCACAGTCTGTTATGACCTTCAGATAGGAGAGCTCTGCAAAGCAATGGGGAAAGTGCCTCTAAGTGTGGCAATGAAAAAGGGACCTCAAAAACAGTGTCTCTGCCCCCCGGACCTCCCCGCATTTCTTGCAGATGAGTCTGTTCATGAAATGTTACACTAGGAGACAACGAGTTGAAACCATCTCATTTAAATCAGTAGGAATTGGGAAAGAATGCATCTTTAAAAAACAAAATTGCTAAAGGAGAAAATGTCAAAATAGGCAAAGGGGCATCCACAATGTCCCACCTTTTAGTAAATGCACAACATTGCTTGCAAATATAAAAGGGCTTTTTTAGTATGATTCCAAGATGGATACCTAAACTATTTTGACCCTCCCCATGGGCCCCACTGATATAATGTTACTAAAAACATATTTTCATACCATAAACATGGTGATTCTTTAATGTTATTTGAATGCACTAAAATGTTTGAAAATATCACTTGAAAATGTCACTTAAAATCAAGGAGGTTTCAATTATCCTGAAATGTTGAATTTCTCCCAAATAATCTGAAAACGAGAGTATATCCAACTCATAAACCATTTGAACATATAAACGTGGGATAGGATTTGTATACTTATTTTACCAGTATGATTACAAATTCTTTGCAAATAATAACATTATTTTAGGACATCCTGTACTGATTTCAGGTGCAAGGTGAACACATGCTCTTAACTTTAAATTTAAAGTTGTAGAACTACATTTTATTTTAATACACTATTAAAATGTTTAATACACAATTATAAATGTTATCTAATGAAGAAGATCAAGCCCAAATACAGCTTTCTTGTATATGTTTTGCAGTATTCATCAGCATAGTAAGAAGCAAATAAATATACAGACAGTAGTAGCTGGTTTTCAGATTCTAGCAGGACTGTTGTCCAGCAATGACTTTTGACACTTTCAGGGAATTAAATTAGCCACCAATAACATGGTGTGATTGGAAAAGGACAGATCAATTAAAATAGAACAACATACATCATGTATGTCCATCATGACTACCAAGATGCCTGAGATTGATTTGCCCTTTTCCAATCACACTGTGTGATCTAATTTTCTCAGCGCAACACCTGCAGGGGTTTGTGTTAATTTGGGGATAAGCTCTTTTTACAGGGTGATGTTATGACAGACGCTTAACACTGTCTTCCTTTTGTTCTTGTTTGCTTTTGTGCAGCAGGCTAACAAGAGTGGTTCAGCTTTCACCTAAGAATGCCACACATTCTGTTCCATTTATTTGTTTTGATTGGAAAGGCAGAAGCATCTCTTCCTGTTATTTTCTTAAAGGAAAATGTTGCTTTTCTGCAAGCATTGTGGGGACTGAAACAGATACTCCTCAACAGAACCTGCAATCAGAATCTCTCTGAAAAAGTAGGCCTTTGGACAGGGGTGCATTTTCTAGAAGGGTATATATGATATTTTAAACAAAAGCATGTAGTCAGAAGGAATGCCTTAGATTTTGCTTCATTACTATGCTAGATAAGGACAAAATTGAGTGCCAAAGAAGCCCTCTTGGACGAAGAGATGTAGGGACTGTTTCTAGAGCTTTCTGATGGACAAAATGTGGCAGAACACTTCACATTCTAGAACACAGGAGCAAAATTAGAAATGATCTTGATAGGTTAGCAAGGATCCACACCCACCCTCTCCCTATCCTCCATAACACCCATTTGCCTGCTCTTTGTAGTGCCCTGCCAACATGCCTATAGGCATTGTCCAACAGCTTGCTTGTCTGGAAATCCCACATCATCCTACATCATAGTCACATAGTCATCCTTATTCATCAAGCATTGTAATCCTGGAGCTACAACAGCAACCTGGAGTTCTGGCTTTACTGCCATTAGGCAATGTCGTCATATGATTTTGCACTTTAGGACTGCATTGTTTAGTTTTGGTCCCGATTGCCATCGTAATCTGAGGACTACCTGTAATAGTTCTTCTTTAGCCTCCATTGGTCAGATCCCACAAATTAAAGATTCGTAAATTTGGGGACAAGTTCAAAGAGTTCAGTGAGAATGATTAATGAACTACAATGATGGGAGTTTAAGAAATTAGCATATTAACCTAAATAAAAGCCAATAAAGGGGAGATAGTACAGTTTTCTTCGAGAACTGGAAGTGGTGCCACAAGACCATGGTCTGTTATTTTGTCACCCTAGAAGATAGGGAAGGTAGGACAGATTCTGTTTCAATATCGGAGGAAGAGGAACCCTAATTATAAGCTTTTTAATAGTGAAATCACTTACCAAAGGAAGTTGTTGACCATTCACTTGTTGGATGTTTTAACACAGAAGCTGGACAGCCATTGTCAATGATGTATTAATTTAGATTTTTGAACTGAGCAGGAAGTAGGACCAGTAGCTTACATGTCTTTGCCCATTCTATGATTCCCTGGAAACATCTACTTTGACATCTTTTGTTTATTTCATTTTGGAAGAATGTCTTCTTGTAGCTCATTCTGGATTGTAAATGAACAGGTTGCAAAAAAGAAAGTTTTAAAATAATTGGGCAAGATATTGATGGATTTACACCTTTAAAAAAAAATTAGCATTGTTTTCCTGGGATTTTTTTTTGAACCTAAGGTATAAATATTATAATTTATTACTATGTTTCTGCTTTCCTGAAATGGTAAGAGATTGTAATATTTGAATGTGAATTAAATCAGGACTTTCCCTTAATTTTCTTTGGGTAACAGAAATTCACTGTAAGACTGGGGTAGGCACAAGCAATCACCTTTTCTGTTCTGCTAAATGCCACAGTATTTTGAGTCCAGTAAGGTGGTAAATAAACTGGATTACAGGGCAGCTGTTGCTAAATCTCAGATCCATGGGTAGCCACACCTTTCTGGATTTGAGCAAGGACAAACCTAGACAAGGACAGGGGTGAAAACTGTCTTATACATTTGTCTGATTGCACATTGAGTACTCAGTGATTTTTGTGGAATTTTGTAGGCTTATACTTATTTTATTTAATTTTATTATGCTTATTTATTTTAAATATTTATTTAACAATAAATAAGTATTTATTTATTTTAAAATAAATATAATAATTTTTTAATGGAATGTTGCTGTGAGCTGCCATTTATTTATTTACATTTGTTATGGACAAAATCCAAAAAACAGTAAAAAAAAGCCAGAACATACCAGGCAGGCAGAAACAATTGAAGATAGGTAGTTTGGCAGATAACCAGGCCTATGCCATAAACAACTTTATAGGTGATGGCTAGCACCTTGAATTGTACCTGGAAGACAGCTGGTAAACAATGCATCTAGCATAGCAACTGCACATTGGCATAATGAAAACTGTGCTACTGCCTGCCCTGCTGCATTTTGTACCTTCCTGATAATCTTCAAGGGTAGCCCCATTTGGAACACATTGTAACAGTCCGAGCATGTGGTGATCAGGGCATGAGTAATCATTTGAAGGGCCTCCTGGCCAAGGCAAGAGCGCAACTAGTGCATGAGATGAGCTGGTGCAAAAAGCCCTCCTGGCTACAGCTGCCATCTGCTCTTTGAGCAGTAGCTGAAAATCCAGGAGGGTTCTCAATTTGTATAGCATGGGGAAATGCTATCCCATAATAAAAATGTCCCCCAACCAAAGCTGGCTCAAACACTTGCAACAATTTAATTTTGTCAGGATTGAGCTGAAGTCTGTTCTGCTTCATCTAGACCTGAACAGCCACCACACAGCATGTGGTTGAGCTTCAATACAGTGTGCTGATAATACTGTACCCCAAACCAATGGATATTCTCAACAATTTTCATGTAGATGTTAAACAGAAAAAGGGAGAATATCGAACCTTAAGCTCTCCTAAAATGAGGAACCTCCCTCCAGTGGTGGGTTTTAAATTTTTTTACTACTGGTTCTGTGGGTGTGGCTTGGTGGGCGTGGCATGGCTTGGTGGGCGTGGCTTGGTGGGCGTGGCAGGGGAAGGTTACTGCAAAATCTCCATTTCCTCCCAATCAGCTGGGACTTGGGACGCAGAGAATAGATGGGGGCGGGGCTAGTCAGAGGTGGTATTTACATGTTCTCCGAATTACTCAAAATTTCTGCTCCCGGTTCTCCAGAACTAGTCAGAACCTGCTGAAACCCACTTCTGCCTCCCTCTTAATTAACATTAACTGAGTGGAACCAACAACTGATTAAAGAAGCAAACTGCAATAGCACAGTGCCTCCCACTCCCAACTTCCACAGCTTGTCCACAAGGATGGATGTATCACCCGGTCCTGATTCTGATAAAGATGGAGCATGATCAGTGTTGTTTCTGTAGTAGAACTGTACTATACTGTACTAGAATCATACTGGATTTCATACCAGTATGAAATTCAATTGAAACAACCAAGTAATCATTTTCTTCAAGATTCTCTATAGCTAGTAGTTTAGTTAGTTTAGTTTTAGTTTTATTAAATTTTTATACCGCCCTACTCCCGAAGGACTCAGGGCGGTGAACAGGCACAAGATAAAATACAGAAATACAAAAGTTAAAACAATTTAAAACCAAATTAAATAATATTGGCCCACGACAATTAAAATCCTAATAAATTTAAAACCAATTAAAATTTCAATTTAAAATTTTAAAAAGGGGAGAAAAATTAGGCCAGGCCGGCTTGCTGGAATAAGAGGGTCTTAAGAGCACGGCGGAAGGTGCGCAGATCTGGGATCCTCCGTAACTCCGGGGGGAGCTCGTTCCAGATAGTGGGTGCCCCCACAGAGAAGGCCCTCCCCCTGGGGGCCACCAGTCGACACTGCTTGGCTGACGGCACCCGGAGAGCACTCTATGAGAGTGTACTGGCCGGTGGGAGGCTATTTGTGGTAGTAGGCGGTCCCGTAAATAATCAGGTACTAAGCCATGGAGCGCTTTAAAGGTGGTAACCAAAACCTTGAAGCGTACACGGAAGACCACCGGGAGCCAGTGCAGCTCGTGCAGGAGAGGTGTTACATAGGAGCGCCATGTTGCTCCCATAACCACCTGCGCGGCCGCACTCTGCGCCAGTTGGAGACTCCGCGTGCTCCTCAAGGGGAGCCCCATGTAGAGAGCATTACAATAGTCCAGGCAGGAGGTGACGAGGGCATGAGTGACTGTGTGTAGGGAGTCCCGATCCAGAAAGGGATGCAACTGGCGGATCAGGCGAACCTGATGAAAAATCATCCATCAGTATCCATCAGCTTTGTTCATACTCCCCCCCCACCCCGCAAAAAGAGGAATATTGGAGTCTGGACAATGATGATCTCCTGCAATTTATTTATTTATTCATTTATTTAGCTCATGGCATCTTGAAAGGTCATATAATCACTGATATATAAATTCAGTTTGAATAAAGTATCAACAAGTGTGTGTGTGTGTGTGTGTGTGTGTGTGTGTGTGTGTGTAATCTCCTCCTATAATGGAATGCGTGGATGAGGAAGATGAGGGAAAGAAATGCTGCCTAGGAAAAATCAGACAAGAAAAGAGGAATCCCCAAAGACTTAATAACATTCAGAGGAAGAACCGGCTCCAATTGATCAGATGGTTAAAAGTGGCATCAGGAAGTTTGAACCTTCAGATTTGAAAGATCTTGTTAATGTTGCCTTATGATAAAGTAGAATGAGCTCATCTACTTCTGTTTCCTGTTTAGTTTATCCCAGGAGGGCTGACACCTCCTGACGATATACCACTGCCTCCTTCAAGGCCCAGCAGATTATCATGGGATTATCATAGGATAATCATGAATAACAAAGGCAGCTGCATTTCTTTTTGAAAGAAAACAAATAAATACCCATATACATTTTACACTATTTTCTGGATTAATAAAACTGAAATTATATAACATTTATTTATTTAGTTTCTGATTAGCACTAGCTAGCATAGCCAATAGGAAGGGAGCATCAAATTTGTGTCAAAGTATCAGAAAACTATTGGATTGCATCAGTGGTGGAATTCAATTTTTTTTACTACCGGTTCTGTGGGTGTGGCTTGGTGGACGTGGTGTGGCTTGGTGGGCGTGGCAGGGGAAGTATACTGCAAAATCTCCATTCCCACCCCACTCTGGGGCCAGCCAGAAGTAGTATTTGCCAGTTCTCCAAACTACTCAAAATTTCCACTATCGGTTCTCTAGAACCTGTCAGAACCTGCTGAATTTCACCCCTGGGTTGCATGTTCCTATCTAAATATATAATTGATTTTTTTTAAAAAATGTATCATGCATTGTTTCCTGCCCTTCAAAATAATATTATTCAAAGCCCCTGGCCCTGATGCTATACCCCCTGATTTGCTAAAATCTAATCCTGAGTGGTGGATTCCTCTTTTAGCAACACTCTTCACCCATATTAATACCTCTGGCCGGATCCCTTCCTACTGGAGTCTAGCAATCACTGCTCCTGTTTTTAAACGAGGAAATAGGAACAACCCAGCCGATTATCATCCTATAAGTCTGCTCTCCATCATTGGAAAATTGTATGCTAAATATCTCCAACTCAGACTCCTCACCTGGGCTGAGGAATCCAACATCATTGGTGTTGAACAGATTGGGTTTAAAGCGGGCTGTGCCACATTGGACCACTGTTTTGTCCTAGCGCACCTGGTTGATAAATACGCCACCATTCCAGGTGGTAAACTTTTTACTGCTTTTATTGATCTAAAGGCACCTCTTCCCATTGTCTGGCAAAATACAATCTTAAATTTTGTTCCATTCAGTCGTTATAGTTTGCATATCAACTGTTGTTTCATTATCAACAGAATTTTATAAATAGTAATTGTAGGGTTTTTTATGCCAGACTTTAATAATCACTTGTAGATACTTGTAGTATCGAAATGCCACAGATCTACATTGGAATATTATTTTGTAATATTTTAAGATAGCTTTTGCTTCAAGCCCAAATATACCTTTGCAGTTGTAAATCTTCAATTGAAGTATACCAAAGCAAACTTCATCCTTTCACTTTAAGCATGTCAAAAGAAAAATGCAAGTGTTAGTGCATATTTTCCCAAAACCTAAAAATCTAGAGAGACAAATCACTGGTTAAAGAAAGATTCCAGAATAGTCAGTTTGTAATCTACATTCAGTTAGGCAACGCAAACAGTGTATGGAAAGGAAGGGAGGCAGTGTGGTGGAAAAATTAGAAAGAATGGAGAACAAGATTGAAGGAAAATTAACCTTTTATTCAACAATCATTGAGTTCCAGCTTTGCAAGGCGAGGAATAAAGAACAACAGACAAGACATTTTATAAGAATTTTGAATAGCAGAACAGAATGTTCTAGATACTGATTCACTGTCAGCCTCTTGGGATCATATCAGTGGTGGGTTCCTCCCGGTTCGGTCCGGTTCGGCCGAGCCAGTAGCGGTGACGATATGACGTCACCGAACCGGTTCTCCCCCCCCACATTATTCTTACCTTTTATTTGTCCCACCCCCAATCTATTGCTGCCTCCTGAGTTCCAGCTGATGACTAGAGGGAAAAAAACTGTTTAAACTCTTGCTGCGGGGCTTCAAAGGGCCGTCCTACAGCTGATCAGTGTTAAAAGCAAACAAATGAGTCGGGTCATAAGTGCGAGGACTGGTCGTAAGTGCGAGGACCTTCCAGAAATGACTCTGACCAGCTAGCCACATGACCTCCAAGCCACACCCACAAAGTAAGCCACGCCCACAGAACCGGTAGCAAAAAAATTTAGAACCCACCCCTGGATCATATGCAGGAAAATTATGTTTTTTTAGAGTAACATTGCTGGGTTTAGATACACATAACCCAAATACTTACTTGCAACTTCCTTATTTGCTCTGCTTTGGTCAGTTGAATGGGGTGGGGTTTCTGAGGCTTCTAGTCAATTTCATTCTGTCTTTTTTCATGGTGACTACTATTTTCTTCCCAGTAAAGAAAGGATGGGGCAGGCTTTTTTAGAGGCAGAAAAGGAGCCTTTGGGTCGGATAGATTTATGTAAGTGGGGAATTGAACTGATCCTTGCTTGTCTGCAAGTTCAAAGGGAAGTATCCTGAAAATAAATTTTAATTTCATTTCAAACATAGCAGGTAGAACATGCCATTTGCCTCAAAGATTTGATCAAGCAGATTTTTTTAAAATAGCTGAGTGCTGTTTGATGAGTCATTAACCATGCTCCAAGGGGTAATGTTTGCCAGATATAGAGATCCAAAGAAATTTATATTATATTTTTATTGATATTTAGAGTAATAATCTGTGAACTATCGTAAAAGAGAAAGACCCTGAGATAGTTAATATGTTGATTACAAATACAAAACTAATATATAAAATGACAAAAAATGTTGAGGCTTTGGAAAAAGTGCAAAGAAGAGCAACTAAGATGATTAAAGGCATGGAGACTCAAACATATGAAGAATGGTTGCAGGATTTGAGTTTGGCTAGTCTAGAGAAAAGGACTAGGGGGGACATGATAGTAGTATCCCAGTATTTGAGGGGCTGCCACGAAGAATAGGGGGTCAACTTATTTTCCAAAGCACCAGAAGGCAAGACAAGAAAAAATGGATGGAAATTAATGGAAATTCAAGGAGAGAAGCAACCTGGAATTAAGGATAAACTTTCTAACAGTGAGAACAACCAACAAGTGAAACAACTTGCCTTCAGAAGTTGTGGGTGCTTCATCACTGGAGGTTTTTAAGAAGAGACTGGACAGTCACTTGTCTGAAATAATATAGGGTCTCCTGCTTGAGCAGGGAGTCGGACTAGAAGACCTCCAAGGTTCTTTCCAGGCCTATTCTGATTGATTGATTGAAAAGCTTGAAGATAATTTTACTCATTGGCAATTCTGACTTGGGCTACTTCAATCAACTGTTTATTGGAGCAATTTAGAATCTTCCTATTTTTTAAAAAAAATATCAAAACTGGAAAGGAGACATGAAATATGGACATAAAAAATATCATCAGCATATTAACCCTAGCTCACATTCTAAAAAGTTATGCTATATACATTAAATATTGTAATCTTGTTAATACAACATGATAATGATTTCAAGCACCTATTTAAAATAACAGAGGGAAATGGGCATCCTTGTCTAGTGCCTTTATCAATGAAAAAAATGGATTAAAAATGACTGAGTATCACTTTGGATGAAGAAGGTACATTTGAATACAGATCCAATTATAAATTCTTCAGAAAATCCTGAATAAACTAGAATACTGAATATATGTTGCCAAAATTTTTTTGCCAAAGGCTTTTCCAGCATTCAGTGTTACAATCACAGCTTGGTATTATCCATTATTCAAATAAATCTGATTTATTGTAAAGAAAATATTGTCTGATCCATATCAATCCTTAAAAACTCAACCTGGTTACTAATTTTTTTAAATTTTTTTTTAAACCTTTATCGTTAAAACAAAAGTTGGACATGGTGGAACTGTCTTGGCGATATCTCCACCATACAAAATATAAATACCATGTTTCCCCAAAAATAAGACTGTCTTATATTTTTTTGAACCCTGAAATAAGTGCTTGGACTTAGTTTTGGGGAGGTCTTATTATTTTGGGGTGCGTGGAGCAAGATGGGGCTCCTCTTGCCATCTTACCTGATTTCCAGTGTTTAAATTTTTTCGGGGAGGACTTGTTTTCAGAAGGAGGCTTATTTTAGCGCATGTGCTCAAAAGCCCGATTGGGCTTATTATCAGATCTTATTTTCGGGGAAACAGGGTATATACAAAATATAGCATAAGTTTCTTATATCTTCAATATGCATTACTAGTAATTTTATACACACTTAACTTCTTTTACATATTTACAGATACATACTATATTACATATATTGCATCTTGTTTCGATCTATACCTCTTGTTATTATTTGTTCCAACTTTCATTCCTTAGGTCTAACCATTGATAACATTTATTCCAAATCTCATAGTATTCTGTTTCTTCTTTATTTTTCAGTTCTAACGTCAGTCTATCACATTCTGCACATTCAAGAACTTTCTTTATTATTTCCCATTCTTTTGGTGTGTTTTCACTCTTCCATTGTCGGGCGTAAACTATTCTTGCTGCTGTTATGATATGCAGTGTTAAATATGTTAACCCTTGTTAACCTGGTTATTCTTAATCACTAAACATAATGACTTTTGCTAGAATTCTTATTTGCTAGAATGGATGTTGTATCTTGATATCTACATTGGTCAGGAGGATAAGCCTAAATTGAACAAATATGACATTTGCCTGGCAAGGTTCACTAAACAATAACAAAATGTCATCTTCCAAAATATTATTATATAAAAAGTAATATGACTAATGCTTGGAAAGGTGGAAGGAAAGAAAAAAGAATAACAAGCAAGGTGGATGGCCTCAGTCACAGTGGCAATGAGCGCACAGTTGTTGAAGTTCCAGATTAGGGATAGATTATCATGTAGAAAGTCTATGTGGCCTCCAGGAGTCATGAACAACTTGATGGAACATAATCAATGTGAATTTAGAAACAGTTGTGTCAGAAAATACTTTGTATTATTCGTCAGGAAACCCATCATGTCCAGTTACTTTACATTACTCAGATTTATGACCACAGTTTTAATGTCATTAGTAGTCAAAGTGGTATTCTTGTAAAAAATTAATTGCGGGAGATTATTTTAAAAACAAAAAGTCTACTTTCATGAAATACAGACTGACTATGCAAATTTGAATACAATTTAAGACATTGGAATGTTACATTTTCAGAGAATTACATAAGTTATTGTTCATATCTTTAAAAGGTATAATAAAGTTTTCATTGTTTTTCTTCAAGTTACTTGGCATTTCCCCAATTTTGGTGTACATATATTAAAGCAAATTCAGACCTGTGTGATATTATTCAGGTTAAGCTTATATCTCTCTACATTGATAGGAGTGCTAACTATCTGTGCCTAAAGAATTTCCATTTTATTTTTTTATATTGGTTTCAAGATTTTTTTTCTCATATGATGCATATGCAACAATATGGACATGAGTATAGGCCTTATGTGCTTCCCATATAAAAATTAAAGAACTAACTGTACTTGCATTTAATTCAAAATACTGCAATGCGTCAGAATTATGATAAGAAAAATAAACTGGTAATGACAAGATATGATGGATAGATTTGACATTCTAGCAATCACTGACATTGATTCAATTATTCTAATTCAGAATAAAAGCTGTATGCACTATGTGTTTATAGTACAGTAGATTTTTAAAAAATGATTGACATTCATATTAAACAATTGTTGAAGCGCACCATTTTATTTACAACATTATAAAGTCAATCGTTTAACCAACACTTTAATTCCATTCCAATAAAAATACATTAACATTATTGTAGTCGGTGTTTTACTGGGTTTTTTTTTGGAGAGGCACATTGCTTTTATATCTATAAAATTGTAATCTGAAGTATGATCTGAACTATCCAAAGTGAACATGATGGAAATTATGGAGAAATTATTTAAAATAAGATTCCAATAGTCTTAAAACCATCTAAAATGAATATGCATGGTCCCTGCTTCCTGATATTCACCAGACAATCCATTTGGTACCTTAGTTTTATATAAATACACAGATTTTATTGCCAATAAATACATTTTTTCACATTTATATAGTTCATATTTCCATTTCATGGATGTAAAATATGAATATGTTTGTAATACATTTGTGTATAGGTGCCCATGTCTATATTTTATATTTGCATATAATTTATATAATTACCCATCTTATGTATCATAACCCTGGGCAGCTTACAAACAATATGCATATATGTACATCACATAAACACATCCATCACACTCACAAGAATGAAAGTTCGGTTTTATTTTCTATTGCACCCTATACATTCTCTGTTCTCCAAGCTCCATTTCACTCCCCTTGATTTTTAATATTAATGTAGCTGTCAGACTGAATTTTACTCTGTTGACATAATTTCATCAGGTTGGCATCAGTTCTTTATGTTTATTTTTACAATTTTGAATTTCTTTTAAAAAGTCTTGATGTTTTGTAAATTTCATTTGTGCATTTTAATATATTTATTATTTAATGTGAAAGTTTACCATAAAAGAGCTTCACTAAGTTATAGGTAATAACACTGGTATAGAACAACCTGCACGTAGTTATATAAAAGAATTTGTCATATTTTATTGAATAGTATTTTTCAGATACCCCTTTTGATATCAAAATAACTTACCTAAAATCATTCTTTATTTTATTTAATATACTATTGATTTACAAAAACAGTAGTTCCAGTAAGCATTTAAAATTCTTTTGCTTAGTTACTATCTTGAATTTTACCTATAACTGAAGTCCAGTTTTTGACAATAGAAATCAATTTTTCCAAAGGACAATTTATTTTTAAAATGTTCTCGTAATACAGAATGCATTTGTTTACTGTCAAAACATCCCACCTGTGAACATAAAAATAACAGAATGGAAAGATAGATACAAAGCTTGCAAGTTAGTTTTTTTTTTTTTTTGAAGGACTGCTGGGTCACAATGATGAAGAAAAATATTTACGAAAGTCATTAACAGTCATAATTAGAGTGTCATATAAATTGGAGTGAAGCTGCTAAGTTGAAATCACTAGAAGTCCAGGTGCTTCTTGCCCATGGCCATCGCACTACATTCTGTGCTCAGCAATTTGGCGGAGACTGCCAGATCCTGTTTGCTTGTGCGGCTCACTGTGTCTGACAAGTCTGGAGGCAAATGCAATCGCTGTGGCAGGAGATTTTCAGTAGGGGGAGGGGAGAGGAGAGAGGGGGAGAAACAGAGAGAGAGACAGAGGGAAGAGGACAGAGGGAACAAAAAGAAAGAATTATAATGAATTTTTATTAATATTACTCATTTCAAATTCTCCCTGCCAATGAGCAAAACATTTGAGTGGTTTCCCCACCTTAACTGTCTCTCAAATCATTAAGCATATGTCATATATTTCTCTAAAAAATTCTATTTTCCATTCAGCTTTATTTTTTCTCTCAAGTTCTTTCAAAGCCTGAGATCCAAATAGGTAAAAAAAAATAATAAAGGAAAGGATGCTTTTGAGTTGAGCAAAACTTCATATGAATCTAATTCCATAAGCCAAGATAAGTCCTTTACAATACAATTCAAAAGATGTACAGTATATTTAGACATTAATCCTACTGTGTGCCTGGGGATTATTCTCTAACATGGGAATTATACTCTAGTGATTTCAATGTATTCCTAGACCCTCATATGTAATTCCCAATGAAGTCAATATGGTCTAATTTTGAATACATATGTACAGGATCACAGGATTCATTTTGTTCCCAAAACAAAAAGCAAATTGTTTCAATTTCAGATTGCACTGATAATGAATGTTCAGTTTGTACTCAGAAGAATAAAACTGAATACAATTGGATTGAATGAAGATAAGTTTCTTTCAGTTACCAAACCTGTATTCTAACCTAGGTGCATTGTCTTTACATTTATTTTATTACTGGTAACATGATTTACTTCCCAAGAGAAGTAGGTAGTTAGCAATATGAAGAATACACTCACTTTTGTGATACTGTATACAAATTAGAATTCAAAGGAACAAAATTCTTGCTATTTCTTGGTGCCTGGGTTTGTGTTTATTAACAACAATTTGTCCATACCACATGATGAGTCAGAGACTTTCAAAAGCAACATTTAACTTGAAATAGAAGTAAGTAATTGAAGGAAAATAAAAACATAAATAATTTGCACCGGACAAAGGGTCTTTGGAACTTCATTATGTACGATACAATAGGAAGAATGCTAGGTTTATGGTGCCTCAACAATGACAGAAACATTAAGTCTATCTTCAGTTTTACAAGTCAGAATCAGTTAGGTTTTAATGTGTCTGTTTATAACAATAAACAATTTTAATAATAATTCTAGAAGACTAGTATAAGACGAGATCCTCAGAAAGGGAGGCTAGAAGTTGAGAAGCAATATATGAATTGGTGTAGGTGTATGGATTTAGTGAGAGTGTGGATATTGGTAAGAACAGAAAAATACTGGAATATATAATGAATGGTGTTGCTACATAATACCAGATTTAAATTAGACGTCATTTTCGCTTATTTGTTCTTTTTTTCTTTCTCTAATTTATTTATTTTTTACTCTTTTTCTTTTCTTTACATAATGTTGCTTATTCCAATGTGAATAGCATGATGGTACATACATGTATGCATTCAATATGTATTGTGACATATTTCATAAAGTTAAAGAAATTAGAACTAGAAATCATTTGCATACATAATTTACAGCAGCACATGCTAATTTAACCCTGGGATGAGCATTTCCCCTCATTATCACTTTTATCATTCTCAGCAACAGGTATTGCATATTCTGGACTGTTATTAAAAGATTTGTTGATGGAATTCCCATTTGTGTGGAGAGATCAAATGAAGTTTCCAAGTGAAGCAACCCAACTGGGGTGGTTGTAATTGACCAACAAGTATACTGTGAACAAAGAGATTGTAGTCTTGCACTGCATCCATAGTTAGATCAAGTAGTGTAGAGATAAAATCACTTCAGAAGAGGAACCAGAAACCTTCACTGCTCTGAAAACTACCAATAGTTCAAGACTGTTTATATACAACAGTCATTTGAGTTATGTCTTGGATAATGTATTTTCCGACTGACCACTAAGACCTTTGCTTCATAGTGATTATTGGCACAAGTGGTGAAAAGGGGCAATCCCACAGCAGGTTTGGAAGAAACAGTCTCTTGTAGAATGACTGAATAAAAAAAATGGGAGGTAGAAGTGAAGACAGTTTGAATTCAGATGAGATTGAAAGATAGACAGGAAGCAATGTTGCAAGACTCTCATGTGCATACTTGTGAAAGAGTCTACTGTGGTTTACAATCTGCAATACTTGGTTCACACATTGCAGTAAACATAGTGTAGTTTGCTTAGTTTTGACTTAGCTTGATGTGTGAACTCAGCCATAGTCTTTGTTCACCAAAAATAAAAAAAGAAAAAGGAAAAGGGGGGATGTTAAAAGGCCCTTGACTGTGACTTGGAATGAGTAACTAGGTGCATAATAATAGGAAGGCTCTGTCACAGCATGTGTTGATCACACTAGAGAGAAAAGCATTCACTTGGTTACATTTTTAAAGTTGTTTTATATTAGAAAGGGAAGGAAACAACCAGAGTACAGAGTTTGTTCTTAATATTTTGAGCATAAATCAGAATTGTTTAGAGGATAAAGGACAAATTTATCTTGTATTTGACAAATACAAAAAAGAAAATAAAACATCTAAATAACCTTTTCTGTTTGAATAAGTTGTTGCTGCTGATCTAAAACCTTCACAATGTTAAAAAAGAGTACTGCTTTAAAATAATTATCTGAAGTAATATAAATGTATATACTTTTGACTAATATTATTTTTATAACATATTTTGTTAGATTCTACAACCAAACATTATTTACTTGATCTCAACAAGTTGATTCAAATTAAGCAATATGCTTACACTGCACTACACTATATTACACTACAATACAATATGATCAATTTAAAAAGTAAATCTAAAGTGTAAAATTGTGTATGAAATGTTTGCATATGCCTGAATTTCCAGTTACACTTGAATTTCAAATGAGAATTATATGAACATATTATATGAGAAGCTTTTATGCTACCCAACTTATTTTTAAACTATTACACAACAGCAGAGGAATAAAATAAAGTTTAAAACAAAGAGAATTCCGCAAACAATATAATTTTACTGGACTTCACTAATAGTCAGGCCAACTATTTACTAACAAATGGAATAATGCAATATAATCCACATTAACTAACAGAACTGTGTTCTCTTATATCTATTTCAAATTCAATGAATTGAAGAAAAAGTTCTTAGTTGACAACTTTAAACTACAATAGAAAGATATTTATTTTAGACTATCAATCCTTGTGACAACTGTTTTTATTGCATAGTGAACATCTAAAACCATGCACATAAAATGCAGATAGAAAAACTAAACAATCACTAAGCTTATAAACTACAAATATGGTATTTGTTTATGCCAATATCAACTATATTTTATTTAATATATTAAAGTTATAATCATAAACACGCTTGGAAAAAGATTTATTGATATTAATGAGATTTAGGAACAAAGAATAAGGCTATGCATCTAAATATCTATTGCTGTCCATTACGTACTACTGGTGTAAGTGAGCTAAATCATTGCACCACTATAGTCTGACTAGCTTTGAAAAGTAGCCTTTGCCTCTTGACCTTAACTTCTTCTATTTGCTGGTAACATTCCATTATGTTCATATTTTCAGAATATGTGGTCTTTAGATTACAGCTGAAACAATGATAATGGCTATGAATCTGATTAGATGAGTAGGTAAGATACCAGAAACATTATACAAATAAATTCTGCTCAGGTATTTTTAAACGATACCAATATCCAAAGATATAAAGTTGGAATAACAACTATGACCAGGAGCTTCTGGGTTTTGGATTTGAAAAGCCTTTTTAAATTCAAAACCCATTAAGAAGAAGCATGTTTAAAGATTCAATAACAAATATTGTTAATGAGGACTGCCCTATTGTTTTGTGCTAATGAATGCTTGGATATG